>NC_134882.1:51306644-51314144 GCF_041734735.1 Babylonia areolata | reverse complement strand
TGTGTGTCTCTATCAGTCTCTCTCCCTCTCTTTCTTTCTATCTCTCTTTCCCTCACTCTGTTTCTCTGCCTGTTTGTCTCCTTGTCTCAACAGATACGTTGTTGTGGTCTGTTTCTTTAAAAAAAAAGTATTTTGTTAAAATCGTAGACTCAGATTTGTCGATCTCCCCCCCCCCCCCCCCGCCCCCCAATACCCCCAACTCTCTCTCTGTGCATTTGTGAAACATATCACTATTCTCCTGTATTAACATTCAAAATCCGAAATTTAGTATGTAGTTAATATGTAATTGGTGTGTACTACTAAATTAGAAGTGAATCTTTTTTTCTGTTGCATATCGTACTGAAAAATGCGTCAGTATGCTGTATTGCATGCAGTTTGTGTTCAAAGAATCCCCTCTTCATGAGGGGGCTACGGCCGATATTGCACGAGAAATAGTCATGTCCATGTCTCTGTCTGTCTGTCTCTATTTCTCTTATCTCAGTCTCCACCCCCATTTCTGTCCGTGTTGTTCTACCTCTCTTACGCTCTCTTTCTCATCCCCCTCTCCCACCCTCTCTCTCTCCATTCTCCCTCTGCCTCACCCCCACTCCCTACCCCCACGCCTGTGTGTGTGTGTGTGTGTGTGTGTGTGTGTGTGACTGTGACGTTCGCTGATGTCCATGGAAATTTTAGATCTGTATCTATCTATTACTTTCTCCCCTATCTCTGTTGTAGCTTCAAAGTTTCGTCCATTGTTTTAAATATTTTCAAAGTTTTGTGACAGTAGCCTATGCGGTAATTACTGAATGACTATTGTAGTTCATCACACTTCAGATGCACCTGTTTGTTTCGACGTTTCGTGTTTGGTGTTGCTTCTTCTTACTGTTTTTTTTTCTTCTTCCAATTAATAAACTTCTAATTGTAACTTTCTCTTGAAGTAATATTTTCATTTTGCTTCTTTGTGTATTTAAAAAAAAAAATAATTTGTTTAAATTTAGCGTCACAAGAAGACAGACCGGGCTCTTGTGTAAAGTAAGGATGTTCGTGTCAAACATTCAGCAAGTCTACTCCTTCCACCACCCAACTTAAGAATCTGTATTCATTGACTGGCAGGGACTGATAGTGTTCAGATAAATTCATGTTCTCTCTGCGACTCATCATCCAAATTCATTTTGAGTATCCATCTATTTGTATTTGTATATCTCGTTTTATTACAACAGATTTCTCTGTGTGAAATTCGGGCTGCTCTCCACAGGGAAAGCGCGTCGCTACACCACAGCGCCACGCCCCTTTTTTTCATTTTTTCCTGCGTGCAGTTTAATTTGTTTTTCCTATAAAAGTGGATTTTTCTACAGAATTTTGCCAGGAACAACCCTTTTGTTGCCATGGGTTCTTTTACGTGCGCTAAGTGCATGCTGCACACGGGACCTCGGTTTATTGTCTCATCCGAATGACTAGCATCCAGGCCACCACTCAAAGTATTGTGGAGGGGAAGGAAATACCGGCGGCTGAGCCGTGGTTCGAACCAGCGCGCTCAGATTCTCTCGCTTCCTAGGCGGACGCGTTACCTCTAGGCCATCACTCCACTCTGGCCATCTCTCCACTCTTAATGGTATTGATTGATAATGTTTACATAAATTCATACTCTCTCTTCTTCTCACTACCCAGGTTGAATGTGTTTATTTACCGGTACAGATTCATGCTCCCTCTGCGTCTCACCATCCAAATTATAGGTATTCATTTACGGGCATAGATTGGTAATGTTCACATGAAAGTGCACATGGCAGGGTAAAAACGGTCATACACGTAAAAGCCCACTCGTGTACATACGAGTGAACGTGGGAGCTGGAGACAACGAACGAAGAAGAAAAAGGAGAAGAAACAAAGAAGAAGAAGAAGAAGACGTCTCATTCCATGTGTTCGTGTGTCTGTTTCTGTCCTCGTATCTCCGTGCTTGCCTGCTGGGGTCTGAACCCTGCCGGGCAGTGAGTTTGTGAGAACTAAACGACACTGACGCCAGCAGATCAGCGAGCAAAGCTTCAGCTGGCGAGGGGAGACACTGTCAGGGACAGCCTTCTCTTAACTTGCCAAAAGTCGTTGGCGTTCGTAAGTCGTTGTTTTGTTTCCTTCACTCCATCACCCCTCGTTACCTCTCTCCTCTCTCTCTTTCTATCTCTCTCACCCACCCACACCCATCCAAAACACACACACACACACACACACACACACACACACACAGAGAGAGAGAGAGAGAGAGAGAGAGAGAGAGAGAGATGACACACAGTGACACACACACACACACACACACACAAACAAACATGCACACATATGTACACACACACACACACAGACACACACACACACACACACACACACACACACACACACACATGCACTTATACATACACACATACATGCATAATCACAAGCACACATACATACATACATGCCTAAGATACGAATAACTTTATTATCTCATTAAGAGAAATTACATCAGGTGCAGCAAAACAAACGTAGACCAGTACTTAACACATACATACACACATACACACACACACACACACACACACACACACACACATATATATATATATACATACATACATACATACAATCTTTTCGTCATACGGCAGTCTATTTTGGAACATTACTGAAGAGGCTATGACTATAGATGTGGGTGCTCTTGACTGACTAATTGCGAGCTAGACCGTTGCCATCAACAGGCATTGTCAAACAATATTCTCGCTTAAACGAATTAATCACGCCACCATGCCTTTCCATCCGAGGGAACCATCAGCGCGCTGAACTCCCACCGGCCCCGATGCTATTAACTCAATCAGTGGCAAGACTGTTTTGATCGAAAGCCAAACGGTACGTTGCGGAGAGCGTTACTCCAGGAAGTGTCTGTCTAACCGTGGACTATGAAAGGACCAGGGAGAACACGTTCATCAGAGACAACAATGAACCGGAGGACTAAAAACGGCCAACACTTCGACAACAGATAAACAGGGCACTTTTCGGAGCTAACAGTATCCTCTTGTCCTCTGATTGGCTCTTCGATAACACGGAGCTACTCAACGGCGGTGATTGCCCTCACGAGGGCAAGAAGAAGCTGCGGCAATTAGCGCCCAACAAAAAGACGTGGCTACGACGACGGAAGGGAGGGGGATGGAGGGGGAGACAGCACCCACACATGTACCATCGTACCAGCAGCCGTTCCAGGAGACAATTCAACACAAAAGTGGGAGGGGAGGGGGGGCGGGGGTGGGTGGGGTGGGGTGGGGGGGGGGGGGGGGTAACAGGCCTGAAACTTGATCAAGACGCCATTTTGAAACTCTCTCTCTCTCTGTCTCTCTTGGCGACCTCTTACGGGGCAGTCTAATGAACTAATGGCCCTCCTCGCCACTATAAGGAAAAGTGTGGTGTTGGTGGTGGTGGGGACGGGGAAGGTTGGGGGGCAGGGGGGGGGGTGGGGATAGAAGGGGTTGAGGGCAAGGAGATGGGAGAAGGGTGGGGTCTGGGTGGCGGTCAGGGCAGTGGGGGGGCAACCGAAGGAGGTGGAGAAGGGTAGGGTCTGGGTCCAGGAGTGGAGGGGGGGAGGGGGCAGGGGTTGGCGGGGCTAATCAAACTCTGGCAAATCCATCCCCGTCATTAAGGCCCTGGTCGGCAGAGAGCAGCCCCCGTGGAAAGGAGCGAGGGGGTAGATGTAGGAGGGGGGAGCCGTGTTTACCTTTGCGCTAAGAGGTGACGGTCCTGTGCAGATCGGAAGGCCAGGGCCTAATCTCCCGTTATGGGCCCGGGGAGGGTCGATTTTTTTTTTTTTTTTTTTATACCCCGGCTCGCTGCTTTGAATTGGACTCATTTGTTATCCCTGATTGTGTGTGTGTGTGTGTGTGTGTGTGTGTGTGTGTCGGGGGCGGGGGTGGGTGGGTGGGTGGGGGGGTTGTGTATGTGTGCGTGTATGTGTGTTGTGTGTGTGTGTGTGTATGTGCGCGTGTATAGTGTATACAAATATGTTTGTGTGCTTGTGCGCACGTGTGTGTGTGTGTGTGTGTGTGTGTTTGAACTTTCTTTCGTTCCTTCTTTCTGGTGTTCTGTCTATAGCTTCCTTGCTTTCTTCTTTCTGTCTTCTTCTTCTTCTTCCTTGTTTGCTTTCATTCTTGTTTTGTTTCGTTCTTTCTTTCTTTCGTTCGTTCGATCATTCTTTCTTCTTCTTTTTTTCTTCTTGATAGCTTTCTTTCATTCTTCTTTTCATTCTTGCTTGTTTTACGTTTTTTGCTTTTATTTCTTTCTTAATTGTTTCCTTTCTTCCCTTACTTCTTTTTTTTCTTATCTAAAATCACTGTTTTGACGAAAAAGACTTTGCCTGCTTTTCGCATGGGCAGGTCCAGATGGTGGCCGTAGCGTTACAGGCATCTTGGAATGGGTGAGATTTGAAAGGGGTCATTGTGAGGTCGTCATGTTTACAGTCAGTTTACAGCTTGGGTAAGTAATTGCTGCCCTCCCCCGCACCCCTCCCCCCCCCGCTCCCCTGCCCCCTGTATGTGTCTCCTGATTGTGTGTGTGTGTGTGTGTGTGTGTGTGTGTGAGCATGCGTGTGTACGTGTGCGTGTACACATATATGTATGTGTGTTTGCGCGCACGTGTTACTCTCTGTAAGTTAATAAACAAAAGTTGATGATAAGGAACATAATTAGAAAGCAATTTTTCAAATATGAGGAAAAACAGAATCGTGGATCGCGAACCGGTATGCACTCGTGCACCACAAACTCACATAAACGCTCGCACGCACGTTCGCACACACACACACACACACACACACACACACACACACACACACACACACACACACACACACACACACGCAGAGAAGCAGAAACAGAAAGAGATAGAGACATCTATCGATTTAATCATTTCTACCCCCAAACTAGGCTGAAACCAGATCCTGAAAGAGCAAGGATGTTTTCCATCCACGAAGACTCTGGACAAAATCAATCATCAGCCATGACATCCTGTTTGAGAGATTCAGTGTAATGAGATTGAATGCGTCCCTTTCTGGTAAAGGAGGGTCATTTGAATTGAAACCCTGAAAATTAGTGTGTTTTTTTCTTTCCATGAAGATTCTTACCATAATCATCATCGTTGTTATCATTAACTCTCTCCATACGAACGGCGAAAGAGACGACGTTAACAGCGTTTCATCCCAATTACCATCATCAAAATATTGCAAGCGGAAGGCTCTTATACTGAAGAGGTGAATGTTAACAAAGAATACCACAATTCTGACGGAAGCTAAAGGTTGGGTCATTCAGACACCCACTGGACATCCGAGGGGTCTGTGAAGAGGAGAAGAGAGGACTGGCCGTACTGAGTGAGTTGATGCTATTGAATGACACAGGAAACAAAAGATGGGGGTCTTCTGGCAGCTGTCAGTTGGCATGTAAAAAATAATGTATTGGGCTAGCATATTGTTCGAATAATGCCTGCAACAAAAGGCAAATGAGGCTGAATCTAGCACATGGAGACCAAGACACCACCTCTTCACAATACATAAGCAAGTAAATGACGAAAGATTAACATAGACGAGATAACATGTAGAAAAACCTACACCACAATCCCCCAAGAGAAATTGTAGAACTTGACTTTGGAAATGGCACCGTGTTTTTTTTTTTAAACCTGTTTTGCATACGTTGTCTCACTGAGGATTGTATAATTTTGTATACTCTAACAATTTTCAATGGTGACAAGCCATTATAATATCGATCCAGCATCCAAAGATCTGCTGCTGCTGCTGCTGCTGCTACTACTGCAGAGAAATGTAGAACTTAACTTTGGAAATGGCACCATGATTATATTTTAAAACCTGGTTTACATACATTGACTGTGTCATTGAGAATTCTATCATTTTGTATACTGTAACACTTTTCAACGAGGATGATAAGTCATTATAATAACGATCCAGCATCCACACATCTTTTGCTACTACTACTACAACTACTACTACTACTGCTGCTGCTGCTGCTGCTGCTGTTACTACTACTACTACTGTAAAACTTAATTTTAGAAATAGAACCATGATTATATTTCAAACCTGGTTTACATACATTGATTGTGTGTCATTGGGAATTGTATCATTTTGTACACTTTTCAATATGGATAGTAAGTCATTGTAATGTCGACCCAGCATCCAAAGATTTACTACTGTTATTCTTTCTTCTTCTTTTTCATCCTTCTTCATCCTTCTTCCCCTCCTTCTCCACCCCAACACCTTCCTGCCCCTCCCCTACTGCCTCCTCTTCATCGTCTTCTTTGTTTATTTATTTTATTTCTTACAAAAAAAAAAAAAAAAAAAAAAATTCAAGTACAGCCTGATGTGTACCTGGTCCTTCCCGTCGCGGACACAATCTGCGTGTGAATCGCCCTCGCCGTTATGACAATAATATGGAGACTCCATTCTCAATCTCTCAGCCATAAACCAAGGCGGCATATGACAAACAGAATGTGCAACGATGTGCGTTTGATGGCGTCGTTCCCGTTCCCTCTGTCTCTTTTACACGGTCGTTTCTGAGCGAATAAACCCACCCCGATGATAATGCCAGGGTTGTGGGTGCTGTCAGCGTTTCTGGCAGCTGTGTTAATTGTCTGCTCGCCCGGAAAATATGGTGTGTCTGTTGTGTTATGTTTTGTACGTTGGTGGGGAGATGACGGCGAATGGAACGGAACGCGTTAATGATGTTCAACGGGGTAATGGGGTATTGTCCTCCGCATTTGTGTGTGTGTGTGTGTGTGTGTGTGTGTGTGTGTGTGTGTGTCTGTGTCTGTGTCTGTATGTGTGTGTGTGTGTGCGTGTCTGTATGTGTGTGTGTGCGTGTGTTAACGAGAGAGAGAGAGAGAGAGAGAGAGAGAGAGAGAGTGTGTGTGTGTGTGTGTGCTTGAGTATGCATGTATGTGTGTTTCTCCCTCTATCTTTCAGTCCCATATTCCTAATTTATGCTGAATCGGATATAATTATGGTTAAGGCTTTCTACAGTTGATGAACAGGTCCAACTTTGGAACTGGAGAACTTTAGACACCAACGGATGACAACACGTTTCCCTTGTTTGAACTGTGTGTGTTTCTGTGTGTCTGTATCCCCACCCCGCATCTCCACTGTCTCTCACCATACAGGACATTAGTCACCAGTGTAACATCAACTGCTTGGATTTAAACGAGGAAATTAAAGATACCACCACCACCACTACTACTACTACTGATAATAACGATAACAGCAGAAAAAACAAACAAAAAAAACAAACATTTGAAACGCTGGTAATGTTGCATTTGTACAAATTCATTTTGTATCTTGTGCATGCCCTGCAATTTGAAAAAAAAAAAAAAAAAAAAAAAAAAAAAAGCAGCAGTACAACCGATTTTGCATTTACATTATCAGATCTTGCTGCCTGGCTTTAGAACTGAGCGAATTAGACGTTAAATTTGGGAATGGCGTCAATTTCAACACGTTTGAACCTGGTGACACGCAGC
>NC_134882.1:51301644-51304144 GCF_041734735.1 Babylonia areolata | reverse complement strand
TAAGCTGAAATGGAAAGAAGATAAATAATGAGAGACACATGTCAAGAAACGGGTTTGGACAAAACTCTACACCCCGCATCAACATTTCACTGATGTGTTCATCTTCACTTGTTTTCATTTATTCACAGTCGACGCAAGTGTCATAAACTCGAAGTTTAACTTGGAAGCCAAAACGGGAATAGCCCTGATAATCGGATTAATAAAACTTTTGAAATGGATGATTTTTGGTGTTGAGCGTGACTTTCATTCTACTCTGGAGCGTCCAAAATAGTTTGTTCTATTCCCATGATAACATGTATCCATAAAAAGCAAGCGTGTCCAAATTCCTGTTCTTTTCCGGCTTTGGAAAAAATACATGAAATTTGGGATTAGCACGTGTTATTTGTATTGTTACTTCAGTTCATCTGACATGTTGCTAAACATGATTTATGTGTGAGAGTCTGTGTGCTATTTCTTTACATTTCCTCGCCTGTTGGATTTAGACCTTATGGATTTTGTTTTCAGTAAGCCATGCCCTAAGTGCGGCCAAAGGGTTTGGCTAAATGTGTGTGCGTGTATGTGTCTCTCTCCCCCGCGCGCGCGCGTGTGTGTGTGTGTGAGAGAGAGAGAGAGAGAGAGAGAGAGAGAGAGAGATGGTGTCAGTAGCAAATAAATAAACGAATTAATAAATGAAGAGGTGAATATATGAACATCCAAACACATTTCCATATTATGAAACAACTATTTTATAATGTGAATGAGTGTCTGAATAACTAGATTAAATAAATAAACATAATAATGAACATGCACTTGCTTCGGTATTATTTTCATTCAGAAGATCCACTATTGTGGATAATCCTGTCAAAACTGACGTTTTGATTTATCACCAACATGCTTGCTTAGAATTTCCCAGGCACTCGTAATGTACAATTCATTCAACATACCCAGTCGAATCAGCTATGTTATTAACTGTGTTAAAGTTTAAGTCCTGTTACTTGCTTCCCTTGATTTTTGGATTTTGAGATCACGTTTGTGAACTGGCAGTGGTGCATGAAGAGCAGAAAGAGCGTGGAAATAGCTGATGTGTGACTGGTTCCTGGAAATGGGTATCAGAAAGAGGTCGAGGGACGAACCGTCCGTACTTACACGCTGTTCGCAGTTAGACCTACCTACCCCACTGGATGGCCGTGAACTGAAACTGACTGATTTTCCAGTATTTTAACTAAAGCCGGGTGTGCATGAATACTTTTAACACCCGGTTCATTGTTTTTACCTCCTGTGCGCATTACATTATAGAAAAAAAAAGGTAAGTACAGAGAGAGAGAGACAGAGAGAGAGATAGAGAGACAGACAGAGAGAGAGAGGGACAGACAGACAGACACACAGAGAGAGAGGGACAGACAGAGACACACACACACACACACACACAGACACACACACACACACAGAGACTGAGACAGGCAGACATAAACTGGACAGAAAAACAGGGAAGCCTAGTGGAAGAGGCTGAAAACAGAACAGACATGTTTATGCTGGCAGTCTGCTGTCATCACAACATGATTACACCACCATCACACCACGATTTCGATACCATTAAAAGCAAACCAAACATTGTTTCCTTCCCACTTCTCTCCTCTTCAGTTCGACATTTTTAACCAACCAACCAGCACAGCCAGGTTTTTAAAAACGGGTTATATATAACTGAATCGAGGGGAGGGGAGATTTCCCATCTCTCGCTCCGGGCCTGAAGGGTAGCATCGCGAAGTCCTCGAGGCGAGAAAAAGCAATTGGCAGGTGCTCACCGCCCGTGTGGACGGCTGTGTGACTGTTGCCTCCAACAATCACCTCCTGGTGGAGCCTTATCTCTCCCTGCTCCTGCCTCCGCTATTGCCTCCCCTGTCCTGGAACCTCCTGTATTGGATTCGGTGGGTTTCTTCTGATACCGTTCCCACGGCTTCAGCAAACGATGGAGGTTTTTTTCTTTTCTTTTTTTTTTTTCTTCTTTCGCCGTTTCTCTCCACTCCCACCCCCCACCCCCACCCCCACCCCCTGGGGGCTGAAGCGATGATTCTAAGCCGAGATTAAGGCCAGACCTCTAATTAAAACGTCAGTGTTGGGCCAAGAACCGCCTGATGGATCTTGACGATGGCCCATGTGTGTGAGCGGATGAGCTTTTTCAGTGATTTGTGATGGGTGGAAGTCGTTCGCATCGGTGTGCTCCCGGCCACGGTTTATTCTCTCTCTCTCTCTCTCTCTCTCTCTCTCTCTCTCTCTCTCTCACTCTCTCTCTCTTCTCTCTCTCTCTCCTCCCCCCCTTTCATGTGTCTGTCTCTGCCCAGTATCTGTTTCTGTCTCTGTCTGTCTCCGCCTCTACCTCTCTCTCTCCCTTCTCTGTCTCCGCCTCTACCTCTCTCTCTCCCTTCTCTGTCTCCGCCTCTACCTCTCTCTCTCCCTTGTCTGTCTCCGCCTCTACCTCTCTCTCTCCCTTCTCTGTCTCCGCCTCTACCTCTCTCTCTCTCCC
>NC_134882.1:51284144-51296644 GCF_041734735.1 Babylonia areolata | reverse complement strand
TCTCTCTCTCTCTCTCTCTCTGTGTGTGTGTGTGTGTGTGTGTGTGTGTGTGTGTGTGTGTGTGTGTGTGTGTGTGTGTGTGTGTGTGTGTGTGTGTGTGTGTGTGTGTGTGTGTGTGTGTATTGGTATTCTCTGTTTCTGTCTCTGTCTCTCCTCTGAAGCGAGAGAATGACGAGTTCATCTCCACTCTCACGAGCTGTGCGTGCTATTATGGTTTTATTCATTTACACACACACACACACACACACACACACACACACACACACACACACACACACACACACACACACGCACCAAACCATAGCAGTACACAACAGGGCACCTTCCCCACATACCACAACTGTGCCTTCACCTCTGTCACTTTATTTTTATCTCACTCTTCCTCTCTCCTTTCTTGCCCCCCCCTTCCCCTCACTCCTCACTCTCTCTCTCTTTCTCTCTCTCTGTCCCTCTGTATTTCTCTCTCTCTCTCTGCCCCTCTGGTTTCCCCTCAGTCCTTCCCAACCCCCACCTCTCACTCTCTCTGTCTCTGTCTGTCTGTCTGTCTGTCTCTCTCTCCCTCCCCTGCCGCCCTCTCCAAACAACAGAAATTTGCCACGACAGCACAGATTCAGTGTCCACTAATTGAGTGACTGGGAAGGAAGCCCCTCTCACAAAATGCGTTTAGCTCCGTTTAGGCTTCCCTTTTAACGCATGCGCACTCGACGCCCGGAAGAAGACAAAAGCAATCCCTGGCGGTGCTCCGCACTGCACGCGATATGGCGTGTAAAATGGCGCGTAAAATGGCGCAGAAAATGAGCTCGGCCCTGTAATGCTCGACTGAAACGAGCCAAACGAGATCGGTGATTCACTTTTCGGACTTTTCGTGCCGGCTTGGTTTTTTTGGTGGTGGTGGCTGTTGTTGTTTTTTGAGTGTTTTTCGTCTGTGCGCTGTGCGTCTTCATTTTTTTAAAAACAGTTTTTAACACCTTTTAAGAAGCTGGGAGTGAAGGACGAGTCGTCCCCCCCCTCTCTGTTCCACACCCCTTCTTACCCCTGACCGCCCCCCGCTCCCACACACACTGGTTTGGTGATGGTGTTTCTTCTTCTAATGCTACTACTCTCACATTCTTTAAGTCTGTTAATCCTTCGCCAAAATCTTTCTAAAAAAAAAGAAAAAGAAAAAGAAAAAAAAAGAGTGCCCTGAGAAAATAAGGGGAAGACAAAAGGTGTGTGTATATAGGGGGATGGGGGTGGGGTTGGAGGGTTGTCGGTTGGTGGACAGAGGAGCGGATCCCGTCATATAGTTAAAAATAGAAAATTTTATTATACATGTAATTCATAATGTATAAAGAGAGGAACAAGGGGGAAAAAAATCAAAACTACCGGCGCTGTTGAAAGCCTAATATTGAAATGGAAAACTTGGTTGTTGTTGTCGTCATTGTTTCGACTGGACTTTGTTTTATTTGAAATATGGTGAATTTGTTTTACATTCACCGTATGTATCAACATGTGTATAAGTATGGATACCTGTCACACGATTAAATAAAAAAGAGATTAAATCAAAAAAAAAAGAAAAAAAAGAAAAGCGTTTAAAATCATGGGTCAGTGCGTTACAAATAATGGTTTTCCTTCTGATATTTTCTCTGCATTTTCTGCCTTTTGTTTGCCTGATGGATGGCGCTTTTCCTGTCCTCTGATTGAACCGTTTTGGGGGAAACATAATATTTTCACGATAGGGTGAGATCACATCATGGGTGTTCTTTGTCTCGTTACTTTTTGTTCTCTCATTTCTTATTGTTCATCATTATTTTTATGTTATTATTATTATTTTTTTTACGATGTAATGGATAACTTCGTTTCCTTACCCTCTGAAGATGACTCAGTTCAGGGTCTTGTTTGGGTTTTTTTTTTTTGTTTTTTTGGGGGGGTTGGTGTGTGTTTTTCGCACGTGCATTCAAAATGTTTACGTAAAGGTTTTTTTTCTTTTATTTTTTGTTGTTGTTTTTTGCTTGATAATCAACATTACGAGTGTGTAAAACGTCATTTTTCTTTTTGTCAGTGTGGCAGACATGCACGCAAGGTAAGAAAGAGGAGGGGAAAGGAGAAAAAGAAGTGATTAATCTCTCTCTCTCTCTCTCTCTCTCTCTCTCTCTCTCTCTCTCTCTCTCTCTCTCTTTCTCTCTCTCTTGCATTTCCCCCCACTATACCCAAATGTTAACACGCTCGATATTCTGTTTTCTCCCAAAACAATAATTAAAGAGGAAATGGGTCGCATTCAATGTATCAATGCCCCAAATTGTCACAGGAAGTGATCAATCTCTCTACGTTGATAAATAATTGGAATTTAAAGCTGTAGGTAATGCGGCTGAATGGATAGAAGAAAAAAAAAAGAAGAAAAAAAAAGAAGAAGAGTGTTTGGACATCGGGAAGATTGGAGGCGGGTCTGTTCACGAGAATGACAATACGTCTGCTGATGGCTGTGCCGGAAAACTGGCATTGGAACACAATGGACCGTAAGCTCTGATTCTCCGCTGCCCATCAGTGGCCACCGACCCTGCCCCTCGACCACGCCTCTCCCTTCTCCCAGTTCAGCTCAGTTCAGTTACTCAAGGAGGCGTCACTGCTTTCGGTCAAATCCATATATACGCCACCACATCTCCTAAGCAGGTGCCTGACCAGCAGCGTAACCCAACGCGTTTAGTCAGGCCCTTGCGGGAGAATAAGTATAATAAGAGACGAAAGAAAATAAACAGATAAGTGATTAGCTTAACTGAATTGATAAATTGATACAGTAAAGATACATATAAATGGATAAATAAACACAAATATGAGAATAGGATACATTACAAATGCATAAAAATGACATAAAAAATAATGATATAGTCATCATCATCATCATCATATCAATATTATTGCTATCAATTTTATTGTTATTTTTCAAATATCATCATCATCATCATCATCCTCATCATCATTCTTCTTCTCATTATTATTATTATTATTATTATTATTATAGTATTATCATCATCATCATCATCATCATCATCATATGAATGCGAATATGAATATAGATCTGAATATGAATGATTATGTTATTATGATTGACAATATTGATGAAATTAATAGATATATACATAGATGAATATAAAATCAAAGGTTTCCCAGCCTTCAACAACATATGGAATAGCAAGACACAAAACATTATTTGTATATTCAGAATTATTTCACCTCGATATCGTTGAGCACTTCATTTCTTATATCAGTTCCAAGCATTCATGTTCGCGTTTGACGGGTCGTTCTGCCTTCCTCATGCACCTGTTCATCAGTGTCGTTGATATAATTCCTTGATAGAGCAGTAAAGCAACCGATGTAGTTAAAAAAAAAAAAAAAAAAAAAAAAATTATCTGGAATTCAAGCGGACGTTACGGACAGTATCATCGCCAAACTGAAGCTCGATTGGTTAAGAAGAAAATAAAGCGAATCCCATTCAGCAATCGACAGACAGTAAGGTGGACAGACAGGCTGAAACGTATACACACTCATGTGTGGAGGGGAAACGTTGCAGCAGTAATCGAAAAAAAAAAAAAAAAAAAAAACTCCAGCGAACTCGGTAGCGTCGGTTGTGGGTTCTGCAGAACAAGAAGGGTTGTTGAGTTCAACCAATCAATCACCCATGCTGGCCGGGCAGTCCACTGCTGCGGTTGTTTAAGCCGATTCCTGAGCCATCACCGGCTGACGATCCTTTACCCAACAGTATTAGGGGGTTGCGCATGTCAAAAGCCTGTGTGGTAGTTTCTTTGGAATGAGAAAGATAAGACGCTGCTGAAGTGAGGGTACTGTATTGAGCGAATTGTCTCTTCCCCAGCGTCACCGCTATCCGTTTTATTATTTTTAATTCTGTATCGATGCCATTCCTTAGTCGTTTCCTTAGTAACCCCCCCCCCACCCCACCCCCAAGCCCCCAAGTCCCTAGAAGACACATTGTTCTGACTACTTTTAATCACATTCCCTTTCATTTCTGAATACTTCTGTTTCAATGTGTGTTGTTGTTGTGTTTTGCTTTTTTTTGTTTTTGTTTTCTTGTTTGTTTGTTGTTGTTTTCTTCAGCTCTTGTCATTTGATATACCACGGCAACGTGAAATAATGCACTAGAATATGCACTATAGCAAGACATGTGAATAATTGAAAACAAAAAAAGAAAAAGGAAAGAAACTGGTTCTTTTCTGCGCGTATTTTTCGCAAACTGGTTTCGCGCCGAGTATGTGCGCGCGTGTTCTGTTGTTGTTGTTGTTAGTGTGTGTGTGTGTGTGTGTGTGTGTGTGTGTGTGTGTGTGTGTGTGTGTGTGTGTGTGTGTGTGTGTGTGTGTGTGTGTGTTTAATGGATTGAATGATTTGAAATGACAACATTTGTCATTAACAAAACCATTTCAACGCTACTATCATTCTGATCTATGTAGGAATGGTCATTATTTAATAAAAATCTTATCAGTCGGTGTGAATTCTTCCTGCAGTACACAAAACAAACAAACAAACAAACAAAACAGCAAGAACTAGTACAAGAACAACAAAAACCATTACCACACAATCGGTATCGTTTCAACCTTTTCAATTTCTAACAAGCGTAGGTTTCTATTTTTATATACTTCTTGGAATAGAAACATCGCAAAGAACTACCAGCAGAAAAAAGACACAAACCGTAATGACACACGGCAAAAAACAGACGGGGGAAAAAGTTAAAGAGAGACAGAGACAGAGAGAGAGAGAGAGAGAGAGAGAGAGAGAGAGAGAGAGAGAGAGAGAGAGAGAGAGAGAATAAGACAGACACGTCCGGTATTGCAGCAGTACGGGAAAACTAATTTGTTCTCCAGAATATGAGAAACAGGAACCCGGAGTAACTTTGTGTTGAGGAGGAGGAGGAGGAGGAGGAGAAGGAGGAGATGATGAAGTGTTCGCCTTCCAGTGCTTCCATCACGAGACGGAAACCACCATAACAGAGTGGTTACTTCGTAAACTTGGTGTCCAGCTCCCTCCACTCACGGAACCCAAGCAGAGTGGAATCAGACGAAACCTAACCAAGTGAAACCAATCAGCCGAAGCCAAAGCACACCTTTCCTGGAGCTGACCTGACCCAGTGAGTGCTGGTGGTCTAGTACCCCTCCAAAAAAACAGACAGTCCCCGCTTGGCGGTACTCTGACCAACACGTAACTTACTAAGACCCAGCAGACGGGCGCAATAGCCGAGTGGTTAAAGCGTTGGACTGTCAATCTGAGGGTCCCGGGTTCGAATCACGGTGACGGCGCCTGGTGGGTAAAAGGGTGGAGATTTTTACGATCTCCCAGGTCAACATATGTGCAGGCCTGCTAGTGCCTGAACCCTCTTCGTGTGTATATGCAAGCAGAAGATCAAATACGCACGTTAAAGATCCTGTAATCCATGTCAGCGATCGGTGGGTTTTGGAAACAAGAACATACCCAGCATGCACACCCCGAAAACGGAGTATGGCTGCCCACATGGCGGGGTAAAAACGGTCATACACGTAAAAGCCCACTCGTGTGCATACGAGTGAACGCAGAAGAAGGAGAAGAACTAAGACCCAGCGGTCTTCAAAGAAACAGTCAGTCAGTAGCATGACCCGTCTTGTTTTTCATCAGATCAAAGTATAAAAAAAAAGAAAGAAAGGAAATGTATTACCATCCTTTGATAAGTGTATAGACATTTAAAAAACATCTTATCTCAGTTGTTTACTTAGGTCTTTGTGTAGACTCTGTGTGTGATGGAGTGTAAGGGTTGTTGCGTTTACAATATGTACCAGCCGGTCTCGTCAACTGTCCATTTACAGAACCAATGAATGTGTTTTTATTACTTTTTACATTTTTTCTTCATCTCTGTTTTACTGTATAGTGGGTTTTTTTTTCAGTTGTTTTAAGTGATGGATTTGTAAAGCGCTTAGAGCTTGCTTCCGCTTGTATTATTGCGCTATATAAGAATGAATTATTACCATCATCATCATTATAATAATAATTATTATTATTATTATTATTGTTATTATTATTACAGCAGTCATACACATATTTTCAGACACCCTCTGAAAAAAGAAAAGGACGGCAGCGTTTATACTATTCGCTAGGTTATTTTCTTTGTTTTCTTATGTTTTGTTTTCCTGTTGTTGTTTTTTCTGCCTCTATTTTCACTAAAAGCCGTCAATGACAAGTATCACACTGGGAGACAAAGCAGTGTTTGTCGTAATATCAAAATACTTTTTTAATGGACTCGTGTGGATGAATCAAGGCAAACCTTTTATTTCGGAAATTAATGAAGGTCATTTACCATTTTTCAACAAACGTGGCATTTTAAAATGGGACAACACGAACGGTACACAAGCTTTTTTTTTTAACATTCAAATTGTAACTTGCAGCCAGCAGTAATAGATGTCAGCGGTCACAATGAAACGTCACAATGATACAGTGTGCCAAAGGACTGTGTGTGTGTGTGTGTGTGTGTGTGTGTGTGTGTGTGTGTGTGTGTGTGTGTGTGTGTGTGTGTGTGTGTGTGTGTGCGTGTGTGCGTGTGTGTGTGCGCGCGCGTCATCACTGTTGATATGACACATCACGTTCTGTTGTGTACCCTGAAACGATTCTGGAACTGATTAAATCCACATTGGTATGACCTACGATTTTTTTTTCTCTACACGCCTCTGGGATCCTGTTACATGTTGCGAGAACGGAACAACAATGTTACTTTCCTGTATCATTCCTGTATTGGAATCAGGTTGTGATTTTGATTTCAACCGAAATAACTATGATTAGTTTTTAGTCGCAAGTCCAGTCAGCACTGTCTGTGTCTGTCTGTTTGCCTCTGTCTGTCCTGTCTCTTCTCATGCACTCACGCACGCACGGACATACACACACACACGCAAAATATGTGTAAACAATTCTCCGTACAGATTGATCTGTTATTTGATGTTTTCTCCTGCATGAATGCAATGATCACATGTAGGTGAATGTCCATCTTTGTCAGTGATATGTGCAAGTTGGAAACACATACACACCAAAGCAGCACACGCACGCTGAATGCAGAATCAGCGAGTCGTTTGGATGATTCGATGTGCAGCAAGTCGACAAGGACTTCGAAATGGTCCTTTGTCGACTTTTGGATATGTTGCAGTGTACGTCACCAGCAGGTGTCATTTTGATGTGATGTATTGTCACTGGCTCGTAATTATGCATGATGTATTGTCACTGGCTCGTAATTATGCATGATGTATTGTCACTGGCTCGTAATTATGCATGATGTATTGTCACTGGCTCGTAATTATGCATGATGTATTGTCACTGGCTCGTAATTATGCATGATGTATTGTCACTGGCTCGTAATTATGCATGATGTATTGTCACTGGCTCGTAATTATGCATGATGTATTGTCACTTGCCCGTAATTATGCATGATGTATTGTCACTGGCTCGTAATTATGCATGATGTATTGTCACTGGCTCGTAATTATGCTCGATGCATTGTCGCTGGATCGTAGTGAAATACAGCCCTACTGAAATAACACTGAGAGCGATAGAGTATGAATGAGAGAGAGAGAGAGAGAGATAAATAGAGATAGAGAAGTGTGTGGGGAGGGGGGGGGGGGGGGGTAGAAAGAGATGTTAGAAAGCATTTTGTGTCCGGACAAGCAATCCTTCTTGAGAGGGAAGGAAAAGTACAGAAAAAAACAGACACAAACGAACAGAGAGAGAAGGAGGAGGTTTAAGCTCAATAAAAAAAAGAAATGGTGGGAAGAGACAGAAACAGCGACTGATGATGAAGCATTGACAAACTTCTAACAGTGCAAGCACTGAAATCCCAGGAGACGTGCAACTGCCAAAACTACGCCATCTATCTCTCCAACGGATTGAGCGTTTTCGTACGGACAACATCGTAAAAAACCAGCATCGCTTTTTCGCAAAGGCACCATATCAGCCTCATTATGTAAGACACTCAACAATCAGTGTGTGCTCAGCTAAAACGGACCAAGAGTTGCGACCGAAGATTTCTATCGCCCGATTTGATGTCCGACCATTATTTTCCACGGGCAATATATTCACATCCCGTCCTTGCAAAAATCATGTCGACGATCTAATGGTAATGTCTCCATGGGGGTTCATAGCGTTTTCACATGATTGTTCTGTGCTGACTGTTGCTGTGGATGTTAGTACGCCTTTCAACAGCGGGGTAATGAGTGCGTGCGTGGAATCGGTGCAGGTAAAAATATCCTGGAGAAAGGATCTTCGACATTTTGCTCCTATGCCTGTGTGTGTGTGTGTGTGTGTGTGTGTGTGTGTGTGTGTGTGTGTGTGTGTGTCTGTTTTTCTATTTTGTCTCTTTCTTTATGTATCTCAATCATCCGGCCTAAGTCTAATCAATGTTGATTATGAAATTGGGGATGGGAGACGTTGGATTTGGAAGTTTTAATTGCTATGAAAACGAGATATTGTTAACCTCGCGGTGCACCCATACATCCACACATGCACTCACACCCACATAATTGTATACATATGCCCCCTACACAAATATACATATCCCCCCCCCACCACCACACACACACATGCGCGCGCGCACACGTGTATTATGTTCATCCTTGTGATTTAGCCAAATATGTAGCATGTTGGCTCAGCGTTATTGAAATGGATGATTCCATAATGTACCCTAATAAAAGCTTTTGCTATCTTTTTGTATTAATTTGTATTTGCAAAGACAGAATTATTCAACACTGGAATATAGAATGAGAACCATAAATCTGTTCTTCATGTGTGGTTTCAATATTGTTTGGGCGCTTAGTCTGTTGGGAATGTGAAGGCATTCATCGCACAATTTAAACAGCGCCTAGAAAAACACACACAGTTTATAATGTCTGCTCAACGCATTGCCAAACATTGTCATTTCGTCTGTATTTTCTGTGTGATTAAATCTCTTAATATCCATAGATTATTCACAGGGCTTTAAACTGGTACTCTGTCGTTACATTCACTTTTTAAAAAGTTCCATGCGGTGGATGTGCCCTGAAATGTCGCCTGATATTTGTCCGGATACTCCTGAAACAACTGCACTTTCTGTTGGCATTTCCGAAGTACACTGATTTGCGTACTCTGCTCATTACTCAGACATCTTCACTGTTCAATTAACGTAAGCCCCGACTGGTGGAAACGAGGACCTAATTGTGACTACGTTTCAGTTGCAGTTTCAGTTTCTCAAAGAGGCGTCACTGCGTTCGAACAAATCCATGTACGCTACACCACATCTGAAAGGCAGACGCCTGACCAGCATTATAACCCAGCGCGCTTAGTCAGGCCTTGAGTGCATGCATATAGATTTGTGTACCGATTAGAGTGGATTTCTCCTGGAGAATTTTGCCAGAGGACAACACTCTCATTGACTAAGCGCGTAGGGTTACGCTGCTGGACAGGCATGTGCTTTGCATATGTGGTGTAGCGTATATGGACAGTGCACACGATGTGTTTTTTGACATTTTGAATATTGACTGATATTCTAATGTGTATGTTGTTGTTGCTGTCCATTCAGTTGAAGAGTCTGGGCAACTACACAACAAAATCCATTGTGCGTTATTGCTCCCATTCTCTGTTTCACTCACTCTCGTTTTGCCTGTCTGTTAAAGCTAAAACTAGTAAAAGGCTGAAGATTCCATAGCCTTCTATGGTCATCGGAGCATTGAATTCATCTTATCCATTGTGTCAAGGGTTCGGCTTAAAAAGGCGGGGGTTGGAAGGATGGGATGGGGGCAGTCTTCTCCTTCTGCCGTTGTAATCTTCCCCAAGTCAGGTACCATGTCAGGTACTCATTTCTACACTGACGGCTCTGCGACAGGTGCCATTCGGAACGGAGGGACAGGAGTCTATCTTGATTATCCAGGAGGCAGAGAAGAAAAGATCTGCCTCGCTACCGGCCTGAACTCCACCAATTACAGAGCCGAAGCAAAAGCCTTGAAAACAGCAGCAGCCCACATCGAGGTCAGCCCCTACGCCAGCCACAACGTTGTCTTCCTGACCGACGCCCTGTCCATCTTGCAGGCCCTTTTGTCCACCAGAGATCCAGAACACAACAATCTGTCCTCCTCTCTTGCCTCCCTCTGCACAAGTCACACAGTCACCCTGCAGTGGATTCCCTCCCACTGCAACGTACTTGGCAACGAGACTGCTGACTCCCTGGCAAAGGAAGGCACTATTAAGAGCAGATGGACAGGTCTACCAACTACTCTGAATCCAGGACCATCATTAAGGCCAAGCTGCAGAACAAGTGGAAGCAGCAGCATCCATGCCATATCAGAGCAGACCTGTACTACCTGCTGACTCATCGAGAGCGTTTCAGGCTCGGGACAGGCCACAACCGCCTGAAACACCACCTATACTGAAACTCCGTATCGGCGACACAGAGCAGTGCCCATGCAGAACAAGCAGCCAGACAACAGAACATCTGCTGCAGTCCTGCCTGCTCCACCAAGCGCTCCGAGAGAAAACCTGGCCCAACCCAATCCCAGCGGCACAACATCAGGTGGAGACACAGGGCCTCGAACCCTGACTAACGGGCGCAACAGCTGATTGATTAAAGCGTTGGACTTTCAATCTGATGAGTCCCGGGTTCGAATCTCGGTAACGGCGCCTGGTGGGTAAAGGGTGGAGATTTTTCCGATCTCCCAGGTCAACATATGAACAGTCCTTCTTGTACCTGAACCCCCTTCGTGTATATACGCAAGCAGAAGATCAAATACGCACGTTAAAGATCCCGTAATCCATGTCAGCGTTCGGTGGGTCATGGAAACAAGAACATACCCATCATGCACACCCCCGGAAACGGAATATTGCTGCGTTCATGGCGGGGTAAAACGGTCATACACGTAAAAGCCCACTCGTGTACATGTGAGTGAACGTGGGAGATGCAGACCACGAACGAAGAAGACGACGAAGAAGAAGAACCCTGACCACGGGTGGACAGTGGGTCAGGAGTCTTACAACACCTGACTGACTCTGCCACGTTTATCAGTAAGGCCAGACAGTTTGTGAGCCCGATGTCCCAGGGTTCAGATCTCTACTGTCCACGTGTTCATTGCTCAGGGACCAGCAGCGGCCACCCCCGCCAGCGTGCTCTGTCAATCATGATGGAGTGAGACATGAGATTACCTGTCAAATTGTAAAGACCAATTCATATCATGTTTTTTTTGTTTTTGTTGTTTTTTTTCTTACGTAATAATTGATGTGTGCGTGTGGTGATCAGGGAAGAGTGTGTCAGTTGCCCATTTTGTTCCTTATTTCCTTTTGACATTTGTTGACGAGCATTCCTTCTTCTTCTTCTTTGTTCGTCGGCTGCAACTCCCACGTTCATGCATATGCACATGAGTGACTTTTACGTGAATGACCGTTTTTACCCCGCCATGTAGGTAGCCATACTCCGTTTTCGGGGGTTGACGAGCATTCGAATGAGCCCGAGGAAAATTTGATGTTTAAATATATTGAAGCAAACAAAGAAAATATTTTGAACTGAATTGAAAATATACGCTACGCAATATGAGCGTAGAAAAAACGAAAGCAAAATGTCTAAAAAGATGTCTGTTCGTGCCTTGAGAGCCTAGTCTAGAATTTTGTTTTCCGTAAAACATTAACATGATATTAAATGTAGTGACTGAACCAAATATAAAATAAACAGATAGGTAAATGCTACAAAATATACAGGAACTGTCAAACAGGATGGAGCGAGAAACGGACCTTGAGCAGCTAAATCTCCTGCCACGTAGCAGGTGAAAAATACAAAGGCAATAGCGTTAAGGAAGAGAGAGAGAGAGAAGAAAAAAAAGGGGGGGGGGGAGGGGGGTAAGGGGGCGAAGGGGGGAGGAAATGAATCATATCGTGAATAGAGATATTTGATGCATGTAACAATATGTGGCTTGATGTAGTTATAGAGTGATAATTTCAACCAGCTTGAGTAAGCCAGATAGAGAGACAGAGAGAGAGAGTGGGAGACAGAGGCAGAGAACAGGAGTCAGCCAGCCAGACAGACATAGAAACAGAGATACAGAGCAACGCAGGCAGACTAACAGACCGGAAGTTTTTGCGCTTTCCCGTTAAAAAAAAAAAAAAAAAAAAAATCAGGAGGAGAGAATGAATGGGACCAATTCACGTTTGTGTGTTCAGTGAGTGGGCAGGATACGTCACACGCGACATGCATAATTCACATCATCTCTTTGGAACGAAAAGTAATTGCCTTTGTGGAACTCCGCCATCAGAGCGGCACACCGCCCCACCCTTTGGCCACCGAGGTCCAAAACACTGGGAGTCCAAGTCGTCCTTCGTCGTGATCTGGAGACTGGTTCGAGTGACAGGGAGACCGGGGGTGGGGGGTGGGGGGTGTTGTTTCAGTTTCAGTTTCAGTAGCTCAAGGAGGCGTCACTGCGTTCGGACAAAACCATATACGCTACACCACATCTGCCAAAGCAGATGCCTGACCAGCAGCGTAACCCAACGCG
>NC_134882.1:51236644-51279144 GCF_041734735.1 Babylonia areolata | reverse complement strand
TTTCGTAATCTACCTCGATATGTGTAGATAAGCTACACTTCAGAGAGGCTGGCTACAAGCTACAAGCAAAATGTTTTTTTTCTTACTTCCTTTCTTACTCCTTAACTTCTTTCTTTCTTATTTCCTCATTCGATCCTTCCTTTCTGCCTTGCACCAACCTATCTGTTTCCTTCCTTTGTTGTCCCTGCTTTTCTCTCTTTCTATTTGCCTATCTTTTATCTAAATACCCTCGTCTCAAAACTCACCTTTTCCCTCAGCAATAAGTTCAATTGTGGCAGGTCCACTTCCTTTGCGTTAGCTGTGCTTGACTATGTGTGCATACATATGTATGTGTACATAACTACATGCATGTATATGAATGTGTATTGTGTGTGCGTGTGTTTATGTAAGTTTGTGCCTGCCTATGTGTGCGTATGTGTTAGGGTAGCTGTTAGATACACATGTATGTTAAAATGTATGTATGCAGTGTGTGTGTGTGTGTGTGTGTGTGCGTGCGTGCGTGCGTGCGTGCGTGCGTGCGTGCGCGAGCGCGCGCGTGTGTGTGTGTAGTCACATTTTGGTGTGTGTATGTAACATAGATATGATGTTTTATGTTAACAAATGCGTTTTTGTAAAGCACCTAGAGCAGATTTCTGGATAGTGTGCTATATAAGTATCCATTATTATTATTATTATTATTATTATTATTATTATTATTATTATTATTATCTTAATCTTTCTGTCCCTCTGCCTCTATGTCTCCATTTGTCTGCCTTTGTCTCCGTCCACCTGCTTCTGTACCTACCTCTTTATCTCCCTGTATGTTCGGAGAGGATGGTGGTATGTGTATATGTATCAGTTTCAGTTTCAGTAGCTCAAGGAGGCGTCACTGCGTTCGGACAAATCCATATACGCTACACCACATCTGCCAAGCAGATGCCTAACCAGCGGCGTAGCCCAACGCGCTTAGTCAGGCCTTGAGAAAGGAATGCCCACAGCAACCAGTGTTCCCAGGCGGTCACCCATCCAAGTACTAACCGGGCCCGACGTTGCTTAACTTCAGTGATCGGACGAGAACCGGTGTTTTCAACGTGGTATGACCATTGGTATGTATCAACGTGAGGGGAGTGAATGACTGAGAGACAAAGAGAAAGAAAGACAGAAGTAAGCCGAAACAGACAGGCAGAGAAAGAGAGAAAGAGTGAGAACGTGATTTTGCTCCAAATACTGACACCTTGACATTGGAAAGGACAAAGAAAGCAATTAACTAGGGAATAACAGGACATAGCTCAGCTTCTCACACGATATGTCGGCTTTCAGTTGAAACAGTGTAAAAACTTAGCTGTGGTTAAAAACAAGAAGAAGAAAACAACAACGTCAGTCTTGAATAAAAATTAAAAAAACAAGTCTCCAAATTGACATTCAACTTTTCAAAAGGTTCACATTGCCGTGAAACACAATCTCTCTCTCTCTCTCTCTCTCTCTCTCTCTCTCTCTCTCTCTCTCTCTCTCTCTCTCTCTCTCTCTCTCTCTCTCTCTCTCGAATTGAAAGAATAGGCCATGGATAAATTCTTAATTTTGAATAAAAACATTTTGAGTTCCCATCTGTGTGTGTGTGTGTGTGTGTGTGTGTGGCCGTTTGTCTGTCTGTCTCTCTCTGTCTCCCTCTCTCTCTCTCCCCCTCTCTGTCTCTCTCTCTCTCTCCCTCTCTCTCCCTCTCTCTCTCTCTGTCTTTACCTCTATCTCTCTTTCTCTCTCCTCGGTGTCTGTGTCACTCTCTGTCTCTCTCTCTCACTTTCTCTCACTCTCTCTCTGTCTGTCTCTCTCTCTGTCTCTCTCTGTCTCTCTCTCTCTCTTCTGCCCCCTCTCTCTCTTGCTGAATGAAATCGCACAGAACAAAACCGTCCTTGTTAAAAGACAAATCACATTGTCAACTATGAATGAATACAGGATGAAAAAAGAAAAGAAAAAGAAAAAAAAAGAAAGAATGGGGGAAGCTTAACTGCAGAGTCGAGTTCTCCCTGAGGTGCTCAGACACGTTGTGACAAGAAACTGATGCATTGCAGTACGACACACTATACAACAATAAAACTCAACACAGTTCAATACAATGCAATACAATACAATACAGTGCCGTACAATACAGTATAATGCAATACAATACAATACGATAAAATACATTACAGTACCACACAGTGCAGTACAGTACAGAACAGTACTTTACAGTACGATGCAATATAATACAAATCAATACAATATGATACGATATACGATGTAATAATCAATTGCAATGTTTTTAAAAGCGAATATGTGAAATGCTTTTATTTGAGAACATATGTTTATTACTCTTGTTTAATCAAGTAATCCGCGTGTGTGGGGTGGGGGTGGGGGGGGGGGGGGGGGGTGCGGGTGTGTGCTGATTATCTGGTTGTGGTTTTCCGCAATTCATCTTTATTCTTATCTTATCTGTCTATTATAATCAATGTGCAGTACAGTAGGCTATGTTTATAATTATATTCAAATAATGTTTCTTAATTCTTTCTGTTTTTACATTAAGAATACTAGTTATTACCTGCAGTGTGTGGATGTATGTATAAAACGATGTATGTGATATTTTTTTACATTTGTATCTTCGTAATATTCGTAAAAGCTGTTGTTGACTTTTACAGTTATGGTCCCCATGTTGTTTACTTGTCTATGTTTGATAATGCACCTGACCAAATTTCTCCAGTTGGAGATAATAAAGTTATTCTTATCTTATCTTATACGATACAATATGACACCACACGACTCGATACGGTACGATTCGATACGATGGGATGCGCTGCTATGCGCAGCAATACAAAGCAGTACAATACAACTCGATAAAAAATATGATACAATTCAATGCAAAACGGAACATAGTAACGCGCACAATACATCACAACTCACCAGCACACCTACGAGAATTCAAATCAATATAATATATCCCTAATACAACACTTTGACACACAGCCCAACCCTGTTTTTTTTTTTTTTTTTTTTTTTTTTTTTTTTTTTGTTTGTTTTTTTTAAAATTTAATTTGATCTCATAACTTCTGACCTGTCGCTCTGTGATGCTGGTCATTGCACGTCTGATCTTCCTCCAACTTTAAAAAAAAAAAAAAATTTCTTTGTCACTCTCTCTCATTTTTTTCATCCTGTGTACACACAGTGTGTGTGTGTGTGGAGGGGGGGGGGCGAGGGGGTTGGGGGGGGTAAGCGTGCACCTGCTCAATCGTCCGTTTATATACCCCGTGATTACTAAAAAAAAACCAACCAACAACAACAAACAAACAAACAAAACCCCACTGCAACCTCCACTCTTACCGAACGCTGTGTGAAAAAAAACAACCACACACACACACACACACACACACACACACACACACACACACAAAACAAACCCCCAAAACCCAAACGTCTTTTGAAGACAACCTGCATCAGCCTCCATGGCGGAAGAAAATAACTTGAAAGGTGGAAGAAAAAAAATTACAATCAGCCTTCGGATGTCCAACAGCCTTCCATTTCGTTGTCGTCACGATATAACACAATCCCTTCACATGACCAACCTTTTGACAAAGAAAGGAAAGAATAAAGAAAAAAGACAAAGAGAAAAGAATAGAAAGGGAAGAAAGAAAGAAAGAAAGAAGAAGTGAGACAAGAAAGGAAGGAAAGAAGAAATAGATACGCAGTGTACAAACAAGAGCAGAAAAAAAAGGAAACGAAGGAAAGAGAGAAGAAAGAGGAGAAACAGAGAGAGAGAGAAGAAGAAGAAAGCGATTTATACTACATAACAAGAGCACCAAAAAAAAAATATAAAAAACACGAAGGAAAGCGATAAAAGATGAAAGAGATATGAAAGAAAAAGAACGGAAGAGAGAAAAGACGAAAAACAGAAATGGCAAAAAAGTTAAATTGAATGAACAGCGAAGAAGATCAGAAAAGAGAGAGAGAGAGGATGAGAAAAAAAAAGACAAAAAAGAAAAGAAGAAAGAAAGGAAATGAAGATAGAAACGAAAATATACAAAACAAAAAAAGGAAAGAAAAATCTACAAAAACGGAAAGAAAAACTAAGAGAGAACAGAGATTGATACGTAAATGGTTATCAGGTCTGTCTACATGTGGGAATGGCAAGGCAGATTTCAGGGCTATTGTTGCCGTTTGCACCACCAGCCGTTGACAAGGTCGTGTGGAAAAGAGATTCATTTTGGAGTGGTTAAAAAAAAAAAAAAAAGAATAAATAAAATAATATAAAATTAAAAAAAAAAAAGGCGTTGGATTGTTTCGTAGACTTTTATCTTCTTAAACACAAATATCTATATTATATGTTGTTGTTGTTTTTTTTCTTTTCTCCATCCTATCTCGTGTCTTATCATTGTTAAATGGAAAACTGTCAGGTGTATTATTTTAGTCTGTGTTTTATTTACTTTCTGTTTATTTTCAATCATATGTTTAGTTTACTCTCTCTCTCTCTCTCTCTCTCTCTCTCTCTCTCTCTCTCTCTCTCTCTATATATATATATATATATATATATATATATATATCAATCTATCTATTTTTATCTCTCTCTCTCTTTCTTTGTTTTGTTTTCTTTTTCTTTGTATATTTCAACGTCTCCTCCCATATTTTGTATATAGGTATTAATGCGTGGTGTCTTTATATAGGTTTTTGATGTTGCTAACATTTATTATTTGTATAGAATATTCATTTATTACCTGTCTGTCTGTCTGTCTCTCTTGCCCCCCCCCCCCCTCGACCCTCCGCCCCCCGCCAGCCCCCCCCCCCAACCCCCCCCCCCACCACACACACACACACCCACCTCTCTCATTTTATTTTGCTCTCTCTCCTTCTAGTTACTTCGTGACATGTCTTGATTGTATTTCCTTGCTATATTTTATCTTACATCACTCCACTGTCACTCTCTGTCTCCGTCTGTGTGTCTTCCTCCCTGTCTGTCTCCCTGTCTGTCTGTCTCCTTCTCCACCTCTTTTTCTTTTTCTTTTTCTTCTCCTTTTTTCTCTCATTTTTTTGTCTCTGACCCGGCTTTTTCGCTCGCAAGCTCCCGCATGCCTTATTTTTGTCTGTAGGGACCAATGGCGTATGTCTTTATTATTATTTTCTTTTTTTGATAGATTTATTTTTCAAATTATTTCATGCTTATATCATTCTGTTCAATTTCGTTCTTCACCGCAGCTGTTGCAACTGCATACAGTGAAGCCTTTTGCTTTTCAGTCTAAGACGAAGCTTTCTTCCTTTTCCCGAAAAAAAGGAAGTAAAAACCTCTATAAGGGATTAAGATGTACTCCCCCTTGTACCTTTTCATCGCTGATCACATCAATTTCAAGCGAAATATTTGCATGTTATGCAATTTCCAACGGATTAATTCTTTATCAAATGGACAAAATGCGATGTGTTTTGAGAGAGAGAGAGAGGGAGAGAGAGAGAGAGAGAGAGAGAGAGAGAGAGAGAGAGAGTGTGTGTGTTTTGTTTTGGTTTTTGTTTGTTTTTGTTTTGTTTTGTTTTGTTTTGTCACTTTTGAGGTGATTGACAACACGAATAACTTGACTCTCAAGCTCAGTTCTCCCGTTCAACAGGTAATGAGTATCCAGTGCACTGAAGACATGAAACAACCTTTATTTCATGGAGGCTACGACGCTGCCTTACTCTTTTCTGACTCCCTGTCTCTGTCTCTGTCTCTGTCGGGCTGTCTGTCTGCCCTCTCTCTCTCTCTCTCTCTCTCTCTTTAGATCTCTCTCTCTCTCTCTCTCTCTCTCTCTCTCTCTCTCTCTCTATATATATATATATATATATATATATATATATGTGTGTGTGTGTGTGTGTGTGCGTGCGTGCGTGCGTGTGCGTGTGATGGTCACATTCTGGTATTTCTTTTCTATTTTCTAAAACGAGACAAATGAGGACAACAACAACAACAACAACAACAACAATAAAATAATAATAATAATAATAATAATAAAACGCCTTCTGTTGTAGAATTATTATTTTTTTATCCAAATACAATCAAGTACGAAAAAAAGAATGGGATAGACTAAAACGTGGACAACAACGACAACTACGTCAACACACACACACACGAACACACACAGAGAAAAATGACAAAACCCACACACACAATGGCAGAGTTCAGAAGGTCAGCCCTTCGTTTATCTGTCAAGTTCCATCCTCCGTAATTACCACCCCTGGACAAGGAGCTCTCCACACGTCGGAAACGGGGTTAGTGGCCCTGTCATCTGCAGGGAAAGCAGGTGCCACGGCAGAGGGGTTGTGGAGTTATGTCCCATCTCCCTCTCTCCGTTGTACAGAGGACAGGGAGGCGTGGAATTCTCTCTGATATCTGTTGTGGAAAAGGGGGGGGGGGGAAGGAAGCCGCGGACTTGTTTTAATCTGATGTCTGTTGCACAATGTAGGGCGAGGTGATGATTTTGTATGTGATGCCTGTTTTCCAGGGAAGGGAGGTGTAGATTTATCTGTGATGTCCCGTTTTCCAAAAGACGCGTTGATTCATATTCTGTGAAGTCTCGTTTTCCAGTAGACATGTGGATTCATAATCTGTGATGTTCCGTTTTCCAGTAGACATGTGGATTCATAATCTGTGATGTTCCGTTTTCCAACAGACATGTGGATTTAAAATCTGCGATGTCCGTTTTCCATATCTCTCCCCTGTATCTCTTCTTTGTTTTTCTCCCTATCTCTCTGTCTCTTGGTCCTTTGCCATACCCCCCCCCCTCCCCAACCCAACCGAAAAAAAACAACAACAACAAAACTGTAAAATGTTGCACATTTACTTTCTTTTCTCTGTTTTATTTTTTTTGAAATGAAGGCATCGTTGACAACAGCTGATTCAAGCTCCCTTCCAAAAAAGCAATACCGTGCACTTCCGCGTAAGAAAAGAGGGAGAAAAAACAACAACAAAACAAAGTTGACTGGCAGATTTCAGACATGCAAGCTTTCTTTCGCCTGTCGCTAAGATAGGGTTGACGTCCTTTGGGAGACGGGAGACACTCCCCTTAGAAAGAGCAAACAAGCAAACAAACCCCCCCAAAAAACAGATAACACGCATTCGACTCGTTGCTTCACAAGATCACATGGTCAGTGATCCTGTTTCCGATTGCTGAAAAGTTCTTAGGGATTGGGGTTTCGTTGGAACCGTGAACAGTGCTATTTATTTATTTATTTATTTATTTGTTCGTTTGTTTATTCATTTTTTTGTTCACTTGTTTATTTTCTTGCTCTTTCTATTTCTTCTCTGTGCGTGTGTGTTGTTTACATTACATCCCAACTCTTGAGGTCACCCAAAAGAGAAAGTGTTTTGGTTCTCTGCCATTATATGCACCATGTTTGCTTTTGTCTCTCCATTTCTTAGTCTCTTTTTATTTCTGTCACACACGCACACACACACACACACACACACACACACACACACACACACACACACACACACACACACACACACAATAACGCTTACACGCACCAACACACACATACGCACCAACACATACACACACGCAAACACACACACACACACACACAAGAACACGTACACCAACATATTGACAAATACTCACGAATGCAAACATTTATATATACGCACGCAAGCGTGGCAACTGAGTTTCAAACATATGAATCCACACATCCCCCACACACACCCACAAACAACCAGATACATGCGTTCGAATATTTACTTATCATATCGCAACGTTGTGCTTTCATCTCGCAATACAGTTTCTTGTGATTTTGGAAAACTATCACCACCCAACAACAAACAGAACATACGAGAGCGTTCATCTTTAATTTTTTTTTTTTTTTTAACAACTTCATGCTTTTATCTCGTTAGTTAGCGTCATGCTCTTTGAAAACTGCCCAAACGTTTCACAATTTTTATTTTTTAATTTTTTTTATTTATTTATTTTTTTCGTAGCGGTTTTCTTAAAGATCAAAAAAGGATGAAGGTGGCCGAAAGGGAGATAATCGGACAGAGAGAAAACGAACGGACGAGCCAAATTGTTTCATGGGGGAATAAGCGTTCATGCTTGTTTACATCCAACCCTCTGAGCGACAGGACAAAAGTGATAGAGAGAGAGAGAGAGAGAGAGATTCAACGGGTTTGTGGATCGACAGAACAGGGGGAGGGGGGGGGGGGGGGGGATGGGGCCAGGGGGAGAGTGTGTGTGTGTGGGGGGGGGGGGGGGGGGGCTTTTTTGAGAAAATAGCATGGCCACGCCTGTGAAAAGTCTCAGCTGGATTCATAAGTATTAAGTTTCATATCGAAAGCACAATATTTCGGTTGTGTCGTGTTTACTTATGTTTTTTATTCGTTTCAGTGGCACAATATGTTCTCCATCTTCAAAGGGCGGGTTTTCATTCTGTCATAAATTTCATTGGGGTGTTTTAGATTGCAGTTTGTTGCGGTCACATTATCTAAATATGTTTTGCAATATTTTATGGGAAATGATTTGACAGCTATCCAGAGTAAAGAATATTCATTCTAGAATATTTCTGAAACATTCTCCACCAACTAATTGCAATGTTTTTAAAAGCGAATATGTGAAATGCTTTTATTTGAGAACATATGTTTATTACTCTTGTTTAATCAAGTAAACCGCGTGTGTGGGGTGGGTGGGGGATGGGTGGGTGCGGGTGTGTGCTGATTATCTGGTTGCGGTCTTCCGCAATTTATCTTTATTCTTATCTTATCTGTCTATTATAATCAATGTGCAGTATAGTAGACTATGTTTATAATTATATTCAAATAATGTTTCTTAATTATTTCTGTTTTTTACATTAAGAATACTAGTTATTGACTACAGTGTGTGGATGTATATATGAAACGGTGTATGTGATATATATATATTTTTTTTTACATTTGTATCTTCGTAATATTCGTACAAGCTGTTGTTGACTTTTACAGTTATAGTCCCCATGTTGTTCACTTGTCTATGTTGTGATAATGCACCTGACCAAATTTCTCCAGTTGGAGATAATAATGTTATTCTTATCTTATCTTATCTATACTTGACCATAATGGTTTAGATACGCTGTCACTGAAGTAACAATTTATCAAAAGTTTAAGATTCATTTTCTCAAGGAGGCGTCACTGCGTCGACAAATCCATATACGCTACACCACATCTGACAGCAGCATGACACAACGCGCTAGTCAGGACATGAACATGCTGGATCAATGGAGCGGTAATAAAACAAACTTAGACCTACTGAAGGAAATGAATACACATGAACAGAATGGCACAAAGAGTGGATGAAAGTTAGCAAGTACGTATGTGAAGGAGAAAGCCAAGTAAATAGATTCAACTCTCTCCATACGAACGGCGAAAGAGACGACGTTAACAGCGTTTCACCCCAATTACCATCATCAAAATATTGCAAGCGGAAGGCTCTTATACTGAATAGGTGAATGCTGACAAAGAATACCCCAATTCTGACGACGGAAGCAAAAGGTTGGGTCCTTCAGACACCCACAGGACATCCGAGGGGTATGTATAGAGGAGAAGAGAGGACTGGCCGTGCTGAGTGAGTTAAAAAAAAGAAAAAAGAGAGAAGGAAGGAAGAATGAAGGTAGGAAACGAGACTCAGTTCTGGTGTACTGTCAATGTCCTTTCCTTTGCCCTTCAGCCAAAACGTCAGATCAGACATGGGGGGAATCAGATCACTCTGAATCATACCACTGTTTCGTATCAGACACGGAGGATTAGATTCCTTCAAGACATGCCATTGCTTCATAGCAGGGATTCGGTCCCTCCGAGATAGAGTTATGAGCTTTTTGGTGTCTCGACCACCACCACACAAAAAAAGAAGAAAAAAAAAAAGGGGAGTGAAGGAAGGGATTAAGCGGCAGATATCAGACGCCCTGAGGATGACTTGACTCGAGTCACGAACGGGGAATGGTCTGTCACGGAGGGTAGAGTTTTCCCTATCCGCCATTTCATCCAGACGCCCACACAAGCACACACGCACATGCGCGTCGCATACAGGCAGACACAGACACACACACACACACACACACACACACACACACACACACACACAGAGCGGCGTCTCTTTTGGTTGTCAGTCGTCTGCTTACGTGATCACGTGACCAACAATGGTAGCAGCAGCGGCGAAACTGTTCAGTGTGTGTATGTTCGCGTGCGAACGTTCGCGTATGTGCAGATATCGATTGCCTTATCAATGACTCAACTGACTCACGTGTTGATAGATAGAAGAACAGGTAAGTTGAAAGGTAAGTAGGCAGAGCTAGATCTACATACACAGACAAACAGACATAACAGAGGATAGCGAAACTGGAGGCGAGCAAAGAAACAAAGCACATATGTACAAATCGGTCAGATAACCTGGAATAACAGGTCGCAGTGTCGTCTGTATTCAAGGGCATTCTCGGGCTGACACGAATTCACAACAATCAACACCAAGAATAACATTCTGATGTGCGGAAACATATTGAAAAGCTTACCTGATATGTGCTTGCTCAAGTTCCTGAAACAAACAAACAAACAAAAATCATTCTGAAGTGTTTTCAAGCCAAAAAATGAAGTGCGTGCAAGATCCTAATTTTTATATGGTGTTTGTAAGAACGTCCTGCAAGTTCAAACGAAGTTAAAAAAAAAAAAAATAAATAAAAAATAAATAAAAAAATAAAACAACATTGTATGTGATACTGATTATGAAAATATCGTCAGCATATAAACTGAGAGTGATAACACGGGGAGAGAGACAGAGACAGACAAACAGAAAGAGAGAGAGGGGGGGGGGGAGGGGGGGGGGCAGACAGAGATGGATACAGATACAGAGAAAAGACACATGAAGACATGTGAGCAAAGTGTTGTGGAGAGAGACGGAGACAGACATAGACAATAGCAGTGTATGAAGCGTCTGATGACGTTTAATTTTAATTGGAAAGAAACTAGCCCCTGACAGATACCCGTCTACAGAATCCACAGCTGTCTCGCAGACCTCAGCTGCCCTCAGAATTGTCTCCAATGAAGTCTCAGGGAGCCACTCGCAAATGACAGTCACTGTCAAGTTGATGGGCAAGTGGGGTGGTGGTAGGGGTTATAGTGAATCGGTTCTGACAACAGGAACTGGCTGTCAGCTTCCGTAGGGGCATGACAGGAGGTAGTCGAGTGTGTGTGTGTGTGTGTGTGTGTGTGTGTGTGTGTGTGTGTGTGTGTGTGTGTGTGTCTGTGTGTGTGTTTGTGCGTCTGTATGCGTGATTATGAATGTGTCGGTGCCTGTGTGTCTGTTAGTCTCTTTCTGTGTATGTGTGAAGGCTGGTGAATAATTGTGGGCACGCACATTATCGCCGAATGACCTGTACTTACCCATCCCCATAAACACTAATATATGTCTCTCTCTTCCACATTAAGAAAAAACAAATCCCAGCGTTCTCATACACTTCACATTAACATGATCCGCTTCATTTCGGTTACTCAAGGAGGCGTCACAGCGTCCATATACGCTACACCACAGCCTGAACAGCAGCATAACCCAACGCGCTTGGTCAGGGCTTGAAAAAACAACATGAACAACCGCTAATTCCTGACACAAGCCCTGGACAACAACTAACGTACTGTCTAACAAACCAACCTATCAACTATGATGGAGTCTCCCGTCGGACCGACGGACGAGTAGGCAGGCAGGCTTATCTGTCGGTGTGTGCCCTCATATGGGAGACGAGGCCAATTCTGGATGCGCAGCACTTCCCACAGGTGCTGCAAGGGAAAACGTCTCCAGAAGTTGAGCCTTGCTGCCTTCGCTCACGCTTCTCCTTAATGGCCAGCGTTCAAACGTTTTCAAACGTCTTTATGCCACTAGAGCACAACATCCTCCAGCGAGAGCGGTCAAGGGCATCAGTTTCCCAGGAAGCGATTTCTATGTCACAGGCTTTTAGGTTTGTCTTCAAGGTGTCCTTGAAGCGCTTGCAGGGTCTTCCAAGTTCGCGGTGGCCTTCCTTCAACTGGCCATACAAGAGCATCTTCGGGATCCTGCTGTCTGTCATGCGGACAACGTGTCCTGTCCAGCGTAGCTGGCACTGGATCAACAGGCTTTCGATGCTGGGCAGGCCGCTCCTCTCTAGAACCTGGAGGTTGGAGACCCTGTCTTGCCACTTTATGCCGAGGATCTTTCGTAGGCATATCTGGTGAAACTGCTGAAGTTGTTGAATGTGACGGCGATACGTCGTCCATGTTTCACAGCAGTACAACAAGGTGGTCAGCACAACTAAGTAACTAACTATTAGACCGAGTGCTTAAATATCATTTTAACCGCAACAAGGAAATCCACAGGTTTTTTTTTTCCTTTTTTGGGGTGGGTGGGGGGGGGGAGTTGTTTGTTTGTTTGGGTTTTTTGTTGTTGATATTTTATCTTTTTTCCACAAAACATACAGGTTCAGCTAGCCTAACATTTGGACTTCTTTATTGTATTTGTATTTCTTTTCATCACAACAGATTTCTCTGTGTGATGAAATTCGGGCTGCTCTCCCCTGGGAGAGCGCGTCGCCACACTACAGCGCCACCCCTTTTTTCTTTTTTTCTTTTTTAGTATTTTTTCCTGCGTGCAGTTTTATTTGTTTTCCCTATCGAAGTGGATTTTTCTACAAAATTTTGCCAGAAACAACCCTTTTGTTGCCGTGGGTTCTTTTACGTGCGCTAAGTGCATGCTGCACACGGGACCTCGGTTTATCGTCTCATCCGAATGACTAGCGTCCAGACCACCACTCAAGGTCTAGTGGAGGGGGAGAAAATATCGGCGGCTGAGCCGTGATTTGAACCAGAGCGCTCAGATTCTCTCGCTTTCTAGGCGGACGCGTTACCTCCAGGCCGACACTCCACATAGTTCCAGCTCAAGGTTCATGGCAGCGTCAAAGTGTTTGGACTGCTCTGTCTATATACGCTACTTTATGAAATGATGCAAAGGTTTGCCCCCCCCCCCCCCCCCCACCCCCCCCCCTTTTTTTTTCAAACGAATGTACCAAACGGACTGTTGGAAACACTACTTCTCTCGTCATTTCATGTAAATTGATAAGACAAAACGTTCGCTTCCATGAGTGTATGACTGTGAGAAAATGTGTGTGTGTGTGTGTGCGTGCGCGCGCGCGCGTGTGTGTGTGTGTGTGTGTTTGTGTGTGCGTGCGTATGTGTGTGTGTGTGTGTGTGTGTGTGTGTGTGTGTGTGTGCGTATGTGTGTGTGTGTGTGTGTGTGCTTGCGCGTGTGCGTGAGCGATTCAAAGGATCCCAGAAAGCTTGCAGACAACTTTGTGAAAGAATCATTGCTTGGTAACAGCGAGATGTTAGTGCGTTATGGGAGACATCGTAGAGACTCCATAGGATTAACATTAGCGGCACGTTTTACCTTAAAAGCCCGGCCATCGGAGAGGTTTTACCTGACAAGGGTAAGAGGTGATATTACCGTGGATGTTCGGTTGGTACTTAAGAATTCCTGTTTTAGAAAGAGTAAGATGTTAGCTAATCCGGTTCTACTGTTACATACTTGAAAAATATTTCCATTCGGCCAAGATAAAGGTGCGATTTTTCTGCAAGATTGTACTTCTGCCTTTGTCAAATGTATTGTATTTCTGCCTCTGTATCTCTCTATGTCTCTGTCCTCTGATGATGTCTGTCTGCCTATGCCTAAACTAATGTATTTCTCTGCTAACCTCCCTGTCTGTGTCTGTCTGTCTGTCTGTCTCTCTCTCTCCCCCTCTCTCTCTTTCTCACTTTCTCTTCTTCAAATATTATCTGTCTCTGGTTCCTAGAGAACAGGAATTTAACCTCAGAACGAAATAAAAACGGGATGAACACCGAGTTAAATAATCAGTCGCGCGGTTCGACTTTTATCGTTTCCTGTTTTGTGTGTGATAAGAGTTATAAAATCGTTTGCAAATGTTCTATGTAATGGTGAAGTTATGAGGGTTATTTGCTTGTTTGCTTGTAATGTTGGGGCTCCGGTTTTTGTTGTTTTGTTGTTTTTGTTTTTTGTTTGTTTGTTATCCCGTAGTTTGAAAATGATCACGTCTCCCACTAGATGCAGGTGATGCAGGAACTCTGCGTCTGACTTCATGTTGTACGCCTTCAGTTATGTGCTCACTTAGCTACACTTCTTCTTCGTTCGTGGGCTGTAAATCCAACGTTCTCTTGTATGTGCACGATTGGGCTTTTACGTGTTTTACCGTTTTTAACCCGCGGGGTAGGCAGCCATACTCCGTTTTGGGGGGTTACTCAGCTGCACAATATAAATATTAGGTCGACAACGCCGCAGATACACAAGTTACTAAACTTTATTCCCTGTAGAAGGGGGGGGGGGGAGACAGTGACAGACAACTTTTTAAACAAAACGTAACTATCTATTTCCTCAAACAAGGACGTCGCGGTGATCACCTGTCGAGAGAAACACGCAGAACATAATCATCATCCCCCTAGCAGCTCTCCAAGAAACACACACAGGGACCCACCCTCAAGACCACTCCTCCCTCCTTCAACCCACCCACACACCCCACCACCCACCCTCCCCCTTGCCAAGGGATCAGAGCTATGCCACGGTCACCACCTATTGGCAGAGACAGAGAGAGAGAGAGAGAGAGAGAGGAACGAAGGAGATGCACTCCAGCCTGCTGATCCAGCAGACAACGCCTCTTTCAGCGGAACAACGAAATGGGTGCTGGGCAACGAGCGGGTTTCGTCTCCCCACGTGGTAATTTCGCCCCCACCCCCACCCCCATCCCACCACCCACCCCCATCCCAGTTCTAGTTACAGGCTTTGCAGACCGACCTGTCGTCGAACTGCGTCGAAGGTAGGAAGGGGCTTTCCCCCCCCCGAGAAAAGTGCAACATGATTTCGTCGTTGAGTGTAGATTTTGGAGTTTCCAGTCCCTAGCTCGCGCCATGTGGAGTTTGAGTGTATGTTTCGTGGGCGGTGATTTCCTGAGAAGTTCATGACAGGAGTCCAGACTGGGTGTAGAACTGGAGTGAAAAGCAGGAGGAGGTGGGGATGGGCTTGGAAAAGGGGAGAAACAGAACAAGGAAAAGAAACAAAAAAAAAGGAGGAGGAAACAAAGAAGAGAAAGAAACCAAGAAAGAAGAAATAATTATATATAATGACATTGACGATGACGACGGAAGATAGAAGACATGGAGGAACAGATAAAACATAAAATTAATAATAAGAGTAATAGTGAGAAGAATAAGAATAATGATGATGATGATGATGATACTGAAAAAAACGAAGAAAAGAAGATGGTGCTTTTACAGTAGAAGAGAGAGACTGTGATCACAAGGAGGATGGTGAAGCAAAGATCTCCGTGACAAAGTTTTGGAATCTCCGCACAGCACCACATGATCTCCAAACACTCTGGCGGTTTGGATCATAAACTAAAAAAAACATTGTTTAAAAAAGCGATATGATTAGATGTTTGTTGTTTTCTCCACATTTTAAAAGTGATCTCTCTCAGACAACAGATTGAAATGAGAGAATGATAAAAACACACTGCACCGATATATATATATATATATATATATATATATATATATATATATATATATATATATATATATATATATATTTATATATAGATAGATATTAGTTAGCTTTGACTTTGAATCGAGACTGACATTTCCTGTCAGTGGTAAGTTTCCGAAACCAATTTGTCCAAGAAAGATCCGAAATACTTAAATTGGCCGTCTCTCGAAAGTTTTCCTTCGACTATGACATTTTTGATTAACATAAAAGAAGTCAGAAACGATTGAAATCTAAATCCAGCCCCTCCCCCCCCCCCACCGCACCCACTGAATGAATGTTTATGTGTGTGTGTCTGTGTGTGTGTGTGTGTGTGTGTGTGTGTGTGTGCGTGCGTGTGTGTATGCGTGTGAGTGTGCGTGCGTGCGTGCGCCTGCGTGTGGAAGATGGTGTTGAGAAGAGAGAGTTGATGCGATATACACGCACCCAAGAAGACTGATTCACACACACACACACACACACACACACACACACACACACACACAGAGAGAGAGAGAGAGAGAGAGAGAGAGAGCATTACCACAATCACTGTGTGTAACCTTACGCTATAAGTGTGTAAAATAATGTTTTTCAATTGCCGCTGTCCACAATAAAATGTCACAAGGCATTATATTTGACGCCATTGTCTACCATAAATATAACTTGTCAATATAAAAATGATGTTGGAATGTGTCTGGATTTTACAGTAATAGCTCTTTTTTTTCTTACCCTGCTCCCTGTCCAAATATTGTTATCGGAAATTGGGAGAGAGATTGAAGCAGAAAGTAAGCATGTGCTATTTCACAGTAAATGAATAATCTTAAGAAGGACTGCCATAGTCATTTGTATGTTTTTAAAACTACCCAAATAAAATTCTCTTGTGACGAAGTTGACGAGCAAATGTTTGTTATGCCCTCAACGTTGATTTTTTTTTTTTTACCGGAAAATGAACAATGCATGTTCATACACGAGCATGTACTGAGTGTTATAGAGGGAATGAGTGCAACACTTGTGCTCCGTGTATGCCTTTATCTCTAAACGCGCCTTCGGCATTGGGAACACCTTTTTATCAAGTGAGACTTTAACTCTCTCCATACGAACGGCGAAAGAGACGACGTTAACAGCGTTTCATCCCAATTACCATCATCAAAATATTGCAAGCGGAACGCTCTTATACTGAAGAGGTGAATGTTGACAAAGAATACCACAATTCTGACGACGGAAGCTAAAGGTTGGGTCATTGAGACACCCACTGGACTTCCAAGGGGTCTGTGTAGAGGAGAAGAGAGGACTGGCCGTATTGAGTGAGTTAAAGATGCTGACATATCAGTCATTTCAGTCTAACGGATGAGTTGGACCCTTCAGCTTCATGAGAAATTCATCACGCAAGCCGCAAGATGACGAATTCGTAACCAGCCGGCTGCAGTTGCATGCGTTTAAATGTCCTTCTTTTATACGATGTAGTAAACTGAATCCGTAAGACTTTATTGTACTTGTTATACAGTTTACTTCATAGAGAGACCTGATCAAACATATGATTAGGCGGAATATTTTCTGCAAGTGCTTATCCGACTCGTATGTGCACGAGTGGGCTTTTACGTGTATGGCCGTTTTTTACCCCGCCGTGTAGGCAGCCATACTCCGTTTTCGGGGGTGTGCAAGCCGAACGCTGATATGGATTACAGGATCTTTAGCGTGCGTATTTGATCTTCTAATTGTGTATACATTCGAAGGGGTTCATGCACAAGCAGGCCTGCACATAATTATGTTGACCTGGGAGATCGGAAAAAAATCTCCACCCTTTACCCACCAAGCGCCATTACCGAGATTCGAACCAGGACCCTCAGATTGAAAGTCCAACGCTTTAACCACTCGACTATAGCGCCTGTCGGAAGAAATAATAATGATAATAATAATAATAATGAAAATAATAATGATAAAAGCGACAGACTGAGGACATTGCAGAATGGACAGGAAAACCAGTTGCAGACACCCAGGCTTTGACACACAACCGGCAGACGAGGAGTAATGTGGAATTCACGGGTTTAACTCTCTCCATACGAACGGCGAAAGAGACGACGTTAACAGCGTTTCACCCCAGTTACCATCGTCAAAATATTGCAAGCAGAAGGCTCTTATACTGAAGAGGTGAATGTTGACAAAGAATACCACAGTTCTGACGACGGAAGCTAAAGGTTGGGTCATTCAGACACCCACAGGACATCCGAGGGGTCTGTGTAGAGGAGAAGAGAGGACTGGCCGTACTGAGTGAGTTAAAAGAGGAACGAAGAGAGTTCACCAAGCTGCGCTCTGAACGGACGTATATAACCGCACGCACACACACACACACACACACACACACACGTCACTCACGCACGTGCACGCACACACACAAACACACTTCTTTTTCTTCGATTTAGGATCCATCATTGAAAGAGGACACACGGTCACTTATGCATATTTCAGTTCGATTATTGAAAGTTGACGGCAACTGCGTTGGGGTTTGATGCAAAATCAACATTCTGAAAATAACAGTTCTCTACCTCCGTGAAGCCATTGTGTGCGCCTGAGCGTGTATGCATGAGTGAGTTCATTGTCGTTGTTGTCGGCAGTGGTGCTGGGTGTGTGTTCAACGGAGAAAGTTTGTGGAAAACACGCTGTGAGTTGTGAAATAAGTCTGATCATTTGCCCTTCTCCTGGCACTGACAAGTGGAAATACCAGTGGAGGTAAGACCTGAAGGAAGTTGTGAGTATTGTTCTGCAGAAAACTGCAAAGCTTTGAGTGCAGATCAGGTTGTGGACATTCACACAACGGGGTCATGCATACACACACACACACACACATACACACATGCTTGCGCGCGCGCACGCGCGCCTCCTCAGCGTCATGGCGATTGGCTCTCTTTCCAAATGTTCACTCCCTGTCTCTACCTGTCTTTGTTTCTGTCTCTGTTAGTCTGTCTGCCTCCCCCCACCTCGCTCTCTCCCTTCCACATCTCCCCCCTCTCTCTCTCCTTCTCTCTCTATCTCTCTCTTCCACCCCACCCCCCGCCCCCTCTCTCTCTCTCTCCCACATACAAAGCAACGACTACTTAAGCACCACGAGGGTACGATCGGACAAGAAAAGACCAATTCCCGCACCGTCTCACAGTCTCGCCTTGCCAGTCCCCCCCCCCCCCCCCCCCCTCCGCTCCCACCCCTCCTCATCGCTCTCCCCAAATAGCATTAGCTCCAACCTGAAGACAGCTGGCTTCCTCCTGATACCAACAGACACCCTGACCACTTCACTGAATCTCCACCTACCTCGAGATCTCATCTCCTTGTGTTGTTGTCCCCATTCTTTCATTACCTTTTTTTTTTCTCTCTCAAGGCCTGACTAAGCGCGTTGGGTTACGCTGCTGGTCAGGCATCTGCTTGGCAGATGTGGTGTAGCGTATATGGATTTGTCCGAACGCAGTGACGCCTCCTTGAGCTACTGAAACTGAAACTTAAACTACCACTATCAGCAGAGACACTGTTGTCCACCATCTGGTCATCTTTCCTCTGAGGGAGAGATTGAGTGAAGAGGAGTACGATGGATCTCACGTGAAGAGAAGTGTGTGAGGAATATAACTGCTACACAGCTTCACAGTCACTTCCAGTTCTGGCGGTGTAGGAATGTCCGGCTCCACCCCCTCTTCCGTCTCACCACACGTTTGGCTTCACTGGGGCTGGAAGTATTTGTTCGGTTGATTGTTGCACTACGGGGTAGTTTAACTCTCTCCATACGAACGGCGAAAGAGACGACGTTAACAGCGTTTCATCCCAATTACCATCATCAAAATATTGCAAGCGGAACGCCCTTATACTGAAGAGGTGAATGTTGACAAAGAATACCACAGTTCTGACGACGGCAGCTACAGGCTGGGTCATTCAGACACCCACTGGACATCCGAGGGGTCTGTGTAGAGGGGAAGAGAGGACTGGCCGTACTGAGTGAGTTAAACGTTTACCTAAGGTACTCAGTTCTCAGATATCTATTCAGAAAGGCCTCAGCCCCATTTGGAGGAGTAAGATACATCAGTCATCGAGAAATGCATTTTTATCTTGTCCGGACATATGTGAAAGATCACCATCAACCAGTACAATTGTACAAGCTTTTATCCACATGGTTATTCTGTCACCGCTCTGAGACGTGCCAAAGATTTACCAAAGGTAGTTTGGATGTAAGCGAAGCACTTCTCTTCCCTTCCTCCTCCTTCTCTTTTCCTCTTTGTCTTGTCACTGTTCGTTGTTCATCCCTTCGTGGTCTACCTGTCCTCTTCTTTTCGCCAAGTTTTTGTCATATTCACCATTTTTATAGATTAAGTTTGAATAAATGAGTACGAATGTGCACAAAATATGCGCAATAGTAGATATACTTACACACACATACACACGCAGGTAGACACGCGCACGCGCGCGCGCGCACACACACACACACACACACACAAACACAAACACACACCAAAATGTTACGTACATACAGACACACACGCGCACGCACGAACACACGCAGACCCCTCTTTAACATACGCCCCCCTAACTCCTCCACACACACATACGTACATACAGACACACACTAGCACTCGCACCCCCCCCCCACACACACACGCACCCTCCCTCCCGAATCCTTCCTCCCCCACCTCCTCACACACAGGAAAGTACATGATGATATGTTATCAATGAAGTCATTGGAAAAAAATTCCTTGGCTTAGTTTTGTCAAAAAGATACTGGTTTCAATTAGATTCTCCCACGCGCACACGAGAACCAAGGCACACTCAACATTAAGCGACTAAAATATTCTGTCATGAATAAACTACAGGATAAATATGTTCAATTTTGGAACAGCACAAAGAACGGGACCATTTCAAGGCTCTCCTTTTATTGCAAAATTGCAAACACTTATGTATCACAACCTTACCTGATCGGCTGCAAAAATACTAAACATAGAGGAGCATTACGTCTATTGCGAATGAGTGCACACGAACTTGAAACTGAGCGAGGACGTCACTACAACGTAACTAGGAAAGACCGGCTATGTAAATCATGTGGAGTTATAGAGGATGAACTGCATTTTCTGGACAAGTGTAGTGTGTACTCTGACTTGAGATCTCGCCTACTTGTGACAGTTAATTCCCAGTCTTCGGATCATTGGCCAGATGGCACTGGCAACACAATAATCCAAAGGCCGAGTTCTCTGTTGCCACAAAATTATTTCCAATCAGAACTGGCAAAATATATATATGAATGCTTCAAAGTTCGCAGTCCATAACTATGTTTTGTGGAATATCCCGCATGTGCTCACAACTTATTGCTTGTACTTTTTGTTTGTTTGTTGTGTTCAGTGTATAGTGTCCATAATTCCTATGATGGTTTTACGACAATTAAATGAGTTCTGAGTTCTGAGTTCACTGACGGACATAGACGTAGGAAAAAAACAGAAAACCTTTCTTCGCTAATCAAGAACAGAGGAGCAGAGAGAGACGATTTCTCGGGCTCTCTGAGTGATTCAGTTACATTCGAGTTTATGGTCGACACGCACCTCGAGTGATGTGACCAACGGGGAAAACTGTCAGGAGAGTGGGGTGTGTTTGTGTGGGTGGAAAAATCCCGTCTGACACATCGGCCGTCGTGGCAAAGTGGTTAGCGTCGCGGACGGCTGATTTCGAATCCCGCCGTCGCCCTTTCTCCCACGTTTGACTGGAAAATCAAACTGAGCGTCTAGTCATTCGGATGAGACGATAAGTCTAGGTCCCGCGTGTGCGTGCAGCGCGAGCTTGGCGTACTGAAAACGAACCCATGGCAACAAAAAGTGCTCCTCCTGGCAAAATTATGGAGAAGAAATCCAATATGATAGGTGCACAAATGTACACGCATGCGCTCAAGGCCTGACTACGCGCCTTGGGTAATGCTGCCAGCCAGCTATCTGCCAAGCAGATGTGGTGTAGCGTATATGGATTTGTCCGAACGCAGTGACGCTTCTCTTGAGAAACTGAAACCGAAACTGGACTGCCGATCTGGGAGAACAAGTGTCCAAGCCCAGTGAGATGTGTGGGTATTTTTCGGCCTTTAGCCAGTTTCTACCCAGAACTAGGTGTACTATGGGTTCAAATGGGAAGATCTGGAACCAGTGGAGGGTCATCCACATCAGGGACGCGCCTGTGGGAGTGTTACCCAAACTTCCTCCCCGGCAATGCAGGTGTCTGCATCTCTCAGCCCGATTGACGTCGTGATACATTATGAAAGAACAACCTTATCAAGTATCCCAAACCTATACGGACCTCCATGCAATACGATAAAATACAATCACAATACAATACTGATTATAATACGTTCCAACTGAACAAGACACAGCACAATAAGGTGGAGTATGGTACGGCTTAGCGCGGCAGACCACGATACAACACAACACAACACAACATGATATAATGTAATATAATGCAATAAATCACACTACACTGCAATAGAACAGCCTGAAACCCTTCAGCACGGACGTCAAAGAACTGATCTTCGGCAGACATCGCCCTTTCCCCGTCCTTGCCCCAGACTTAAGCCGCACTAACAGCAAAGATCACACCTGCTCCGTCACCCAGCCCCCCCTCCCCCCCCCCCCCCCTACCCAGACAGTAATAAATCTCAGCCCACTATCCTTTCATCCTTCAGTGTCTGAGCAGCACCCCTCTCACCCTCCACCCCACCACCCCCATCACCCCCACTGCTGTCATCAGCGTCACATCACCATCACCAGCAGCAGCTCCATCAATTTCAGCCAGTCTCTCTGGGTCAGTGTCACCTCCTTGTGTGCCGTTGTCAGGAACACCCACTCCACACCTACCCCTCTTCTTTCTCTTCTTCTGCCCCTTCTTTAATCTTAGGCACTCTGTCTTTCTATAATATCATTATGCCCTTTTCCGATGCCTTGGGCATAATTGTTTGAATGAAATGTGCCGTTTCTTCTTCTTCTTCTTCTTCTTCTTCTTCTTCTTCTTCTCTCCCTCTTTCCTTTTTTATTTTTAGGTATATTTCTTCTTCTTCTCATTTTCCTCCTCTTCCTGCTCCTTCTTCTTCTTCCCCTCCTCCTCTCCCTCTTTCTCCTTCTACCCCTTTCCTCTCAATCTTAGGTACATTTCTCCTCCTCCTTCTCCTCCTCCTCCTCCTCCTCCTTCTTCTTCTTCTTCTTCTTCTTCTTCTTCTTCTTCTTCTTCTTCTTCTTCTTCTTCTTCTTCTTCTTCTTCTTCTTCTTCTTCTTCTTCTTCTTCATCAACTTTGTGAAGAGTCACTGTGTCTCCGAACTGAAGAACTATTCACCAGATTTATCCAGGTCTGTCGGTCTTTGTCAAAGCCTGGGTCTGTATAAATGTTGTGTTTTTTTTCCTGTCCATTGTGCAATGTTGTCTGCAATGCAGATACAGCTACCAACATTGTACTGTACTTTCCATGTTAGTCGTTGCAATGTTTCCTTTAGAAGTATATGGCTGTCACCCATTCCTTCTGCCGATTCTTCGGGGCTTGAAGAAAAAAGAATGGGGGAAGGAGGGGGGAGGGTGTCGTGGGGGAGGTGGAGATGGAACCTTAAATACGTTGAAATAAAAAAAAAAGAATGAACGAACGAAGGAATAGCCAGACAGACGAACAGGCATATGCAGACAGACGGATAAACAGATACACAGAAAAATGAATAGGTAGATAGATAGATAGATATATGAATCACTACGTCAAACCAATGAAACAGAAGACAAATTGATAACGCCAATGACGCCAGCCGGTGAACTCACCGTGTTTTTTCACTGATTTTTATGATGCCTTTCAGTGTCGCTTCCCTGCCCATTTCTCATGGCGACAACGCTTAAAGATGTCCGGTGCTTTCCCTTGGATGGGGGGTTTCAAAGGGAATGCCTCTCTGGGGAAATCACGACACCAGACACCGCCGCGCCTTTTTTTCCGCCACTCCTTAGCGATACCCGGTGTAGTTCTATAGAACTGCCATCACGTGAAAACCTACCCCCCAGTCCCCTGAGAGAGAGAGAGAGAGAGAGAGAGAGAGAGAGAGAGAGAGTCTCGTGTACATTTACACGACAGTGATTGCCCACTGAAAGCTCAAACATCAACTCGCGCGCACACACATGCTTTCTCTCTCTCTCTCTCTCTCTCTCTCTCTCTCTCTCTCTCTCTCTCTCTCTCTCTCTCTCTCTCTCTCTCTCTCTCTCTCTCTCTCTGCCCACCTGCCTTTCTCACAAACTCTTTTTTCTCTTTATATCTGTCGTCTTGTCTCTGTCTCTCTCTCACTCTCTCTGTCTGTCGGTCTCTCCCTGCTCCTGTTAGTCTTTCACTCTCTGGTTGTTAATCTATCTGTTTGTGTGAGCGTGCGTTCGCGCTCGTGTGTGTGTGTGTGTGTGTGTGTGTGTGTGTGTGTGTGTGTGTGTGTGTGTGTGTGTGTGTGTGTGTGTGTGTGTGTGTGTACATCCGTCTGTCTGCTTTTGTCTCACAAATAAAAGTTTTCTTCCTCCAAATGTCTGAAAGTCTTTGTGAACTTTGAGCGCTAGACTTACAAACGCCTTTACTATTTGACAACAAGCCCACGGAGTCAGATCACTCTCTTGCCCGTTTCTTCACTGCAGGCATCGTGATTACACGATGCTGTTCACAATATGATGGAAAAATTCTTCAGTGTTGGGTATCTGTTTCATTCAGAGTGGACTTCACCTTCGTTTCCTTCTTCCATTTTCTCCTGCAACGGATCCGCTGTGCGTTCACATTTGACAGCTTTGACTTTTAATTTGTTCCTTGTATCACTTATCGTTGCAACTGATGACATTTACCCGACTCACAATTGTAGCGAGTATCGGTGAAGACATTTAAGAACGAGGCATTGAATGAACGATTGGAAAGGTCAAAGAAGGAAGAACATCAACTGTTTTTTTTTTGCCTAATCTCAGTGTTTTAGTCTGGCATGGTTTGTTCTTGAAGTTTATTAATGTATTTAACATTACTATCATTACGGTTATTATTATTATTATTATTATTATTATTATTATTATTATTATTATCATTATTATTATTATTATTATTATTATTATTATTATTATTATCATCCTCATCATCATCCTCATCATCCTCATCATTGCTGTTGTAGTTGTGTTGTTATTGGTAGTTTTATTGTGAAATCTTTTCAGCATGATATAACCATGTTTGATCGGCTAGGCTGAAAAAGAACTATAAGAAAGAATGAAAAAACATAGGACAAACGAGACAGACAGACAGACAGAGATTGCTCTTTTCAAAACTCTCATCAACCATCCCACCTCATCACCGACTCTTTTCAACTGGCCGAAACCCAGGAGCGAGTGTTAAAATGTGATGTGAAAAGGCCGTGGTTTTGGTTTTGGGAACAAAGCTGAAAGTCAAAGAAAAAAGGGACGGCACTACATAATTAATTATCACTCCTAACGCTGTGAGAGACCCCGCAACACGAATCACATCCCGAGCCATGACTTGGGCACCTGAAGATCGATAGATACAGGGATCAACCAAAGATGAACTGAACTGGAGGCAAACAGTGGAGAGAAACCTCAGACATGTCGACAGACGATAGGGTGACCCCAGCAAACAGTGGAGAGCGACCTCACACATGTCGACAGACGATGGGGTGACCCCAGCAAACAGTGTAGAGAGACCTTAGACCTGTTGACAGACGATGGAGTGACCCCAGTAAACAGTTGAGAGAAACCTCAGACATGTCCACTGACGACGGGGTGACACCAGCAAACAGTGGAGAGAGATCTCAGACCTGTTGACAGACGATGGAGTGACCCCAGCAGACAGTGAGAGAGGCCTCAGACCTGTTGACAGACGATGGGGTGACCCCAGCAAACAGTGGAGAGAGACCTCAGACATGTCGACAGACGATGGGGTGGCCCCAACAAACAGTGAGAGAGACCTCAGACATGTCGACAGACGATGGGGTGGCCCCAACAAACAGTGGAGAGAGACCTCAGACATGTCGACAGACGATGGGGTGGCCCCAACAAACAGTGAGAGAGACCTCAGACATGTCGACAGACGATGGGGTGACCCCAGCAAACAGTGGAGAGATGCCTCAGACCAGTTGACAGACGATGGGGTGACACCAGCAAACAGTAGAGAGAGGCCTCCGACATGTCGACAGACGGGGTGACCCCAACAAACAGTGGAGAGAGACCTCAGACCTGTTGACAGACGATGGAGTGACCCCAACAAACAGTGAGAGAGACCCCAGACTTGTTGACAGAAGATGGGGTGACCCCAACAAACAGTGAGAGAGACCTCAGACTTGTTGACAGACGATGGAGTGACCCCAACAAACAGTGAGAGAGACCCCAGACTTGTTGACAGAAGATGGAGTGACCCCAACAAACAGTGAGAGAGACCCCAGACTTGTTGACAGAAGATGGGGTGACCCCAACAAACAGTGAGAGAGACCTCAGACTTGTTGACAGACGATGGGGTGACCAAGCGAACAGTGGAAAGAGACCTCAGATATGTCGACAGACGATGGGGTGACCCCAGCAAACAGTGGAGAGAGACCTCAGACCTGTTGACAGACGATGGGGTGACCAAGCGAACAGTGGAGAGAGACCTCAGACTTGTTGACAGACGATGGGGTGACCAAGCGAACAGTGGAGAGAGACCTCAGACTTGTTGACAGACGATGGGGTGACCCCAGCAAACAGTGGAGAGAGACCTCAGACCTGTTGACAGAAGATGGGGTGGCCCCAACAAACAGCGGAGAGAGACCTCTGACGTGTTGACAGACGATGGGGGGTGACCCCAACAAACAGTGGAGAGAGGCCTCAGACTTGTTGACAGACGATGGGGTGACACCAGCAAACAGTGGAGAGAGAGACTTTACACATGTCCTGGGTTCTTTTACATGCATTAAGTACATGCTACCCACATAACCTCGGTTCATCGTCGACACATATCATACGAATGAATAGCGCCCAGACCACCACCCAAGGTCTCGTGGAGGGGGAGATAATATTGGCGACTGTGGGATTCGAACCACTACGATCATACTCTCTCGCTTCCTAAGCGGACGCTTTACCACTTAGCCAACACCCCAGAGTGTGGTTGTGTGTGTGTGTGTGTGTGTGTGTGTGTGTGTGTGTGTGTGTGTGTGTGTGTGTGTGTGTGTGTGTGTGCGTGCGTGTGTGTATTGTGTGATGTTTATGCGTATCGGTGTGATTATTTCCGTATTTATACGTTTACATTTCAGACGTCTGATTAGTTTAGATGGCCTTCTTGTTGGAATGATTGCAGTTTCGCTTGCTTTCTTGATTTGATCAGATTTTGTGTCTCCAAAATAGCTTCGTGCGTCTATGTCTTTTTACAAAAATCGTTTCATTTCATTTCTTTCATCATCCGCAACCATTTCAAGCAAGCAGGTGCACAGCAGACAATAAGCAATCCAGATAGCTAGCACTATCCACACAACAGAGCTTGTCATTTGAATTGCCATACCACTTCAAGCAGCTTGGGTACACGTATACAGGCAGTCTAAACATCCCAGTTTCAGGTTATTAACAACACACTTACACAGCACCGAAAACTTCAGCGATGCTGCGAACAGTGTGCTTGGGTTATTAGTGCGACGTTTTGCACCTTGTATCTGTGTCTATTTGTCATTTTGCAATATCAAAATCGTGAACATATTTCAAAGCCTTCATTATTCTTTATGGAAGGTCAGTGTCCTCAAAACTTGTGGAACGTTGGAAGTGGTACAGGGGAAAATGGCTCAAAATCAGAGGATGTTATTTTGAGGAGAAAAACAAAAAAAGACAAAAGAAAAAAATATATTATGCCAGTTGTGTTTTTCCTGTGACACGTGGTTTTTTGTTGTTGTTTTTGTTTGTTTGTTTGTTTGTTTTTGTTGTTGTTGTTGTTGTTGTTCATTTGCTTGTTTGTTTTTGCCAGCCTTCTCTTTCAGAATTGCGACAAAGTTTGTATTTCTGGTAACAACTTTCTTTTCTTTTTAATTTCAAATTCATGCTTGTTTGCAATGTTTGGAACCTGGTTTCGACTCTCTCATTTCTCACATCTCTTCGTGAACCGTCTTCGGTTTGACTTTAATTAGTTTTGCTTCTCTTTGTGTCTCTCCTCATGTTCTGTCTGTTTATATCTGCCTACCTGTTGCTAGCCCTCCCCCTCCCCCCCCCCCCCCCCCCCCCCCGCCCCCCGTCTCTCTATCTTTGTGTGTGTGTGTGTGTGTGTGTGTGTGTGTGTGTGTGTACATGTACAGAGCTCACAAAGAAAGAATTGTGTGTGGTGATGGTGAACTTCAATCCAGAGACTGGAGTAACTTGTATCTTATCCTCTGGAGTTCACACAAATGTCGCAGTCAGTTAACAAAAGCGGAGCAATTTTCTGTAACCTGTACTTTGCAGCATAGACAAAAAGACACCGGTGAAGGGACTAACATTTCATCGAATGTGGGTTGTTGACAGATAATCATTTCACAGTCACTGATATCCAGTGTAACCGACAAAAAGACAAATGAACAGACGAAGACAAACAAGGATAAGATAGAGAGCGAGAAAGACAGACAGACAGACAGAGACAGACAGAGAGGGGGAGGGAGAGGGAATGCGGAAGAGAGGGAGGGAAACAGGGGCAAAAGTCTTGAAATTTTGAAGGGACAAGCGAGAACAACAACAACAAGTCACGGCTCTCGAACCAGAAGCACCCTGCAGAGCCGTTAACCCCCACTCTCGTTCGCCACCCCCCACCCCCACCCCCTCTCCCCCCCTCCTCTCCCAAAATCGAATTCTTTGCCTAGTTTGATTTGTGCCCTCTCCGCCCACCACAAAGGGAGAGCAGCTACTGGGAAATATGACGGAACACGTCACATCTGACGCGCTGCTCACCAGTGCCTTTGCGGGAGGGGAGGAGGGGGGCGGGATAGAGTGTATATGGGGGGGGGGGGGGGGGGGCGGGGGAGGGGGGGGGGAGAGGAGAGGATGCGGAAGGCAGGCAGGGGTGTTGGCAATAACACCAGGTCCGCCTCCGCACCCTCACTCCCTCCCCCCGGCCCTTGGGACGGTCAACGAGATGAGATGGACACCGTGTAGTAATTGATGAGGTTGAAAACTTGCATCCCACAGCATCCCCCGCGGCGGCGGTGGTGGTGGGGTGACGTCATCTGTTATGTCGCTGTTTCGTTTGTAGCGTAAATGTGCAGGGCAAGTGAGCTTTCACAACTATCTATACAAATAGTTTTTGCGACTTTTTTTTTTTTTTTCAAAAGGTTTCACAACTGTTGATGAGAAGTCCAAAGCCTTTCCGATAATGTCCCGCAGCCTCCGATGTTACACGCACTCCGATAATTATTGTAGGCTTCAACCTGAACGTTGCCCAACTTATTGATGACAGTGTGTGTGTGTGTGTTTATGTGAGTGTGTGGAGGTGAAAGTGTGTGTGTGTGTGTGTTCGGTCTTTAGTTTAGTCTTTTCACTATCAGCGTTATTAGGCGATAAAAAACGGGGGGGGGGGCGTTGGTGGCTGGGGTGGTGGGGGAGAGGGAAGAGGAAAACAGAAAAGGTAAAAAATAAAAATAAAAAATAAAAAAAATGCATAACTAACATGCAATTACATTTAACATGCGTGAGTGCGCGTGTTTATTTGTCTACTGATTTGGTCCTTACGTGAGTTTGACAGCCCGGTCAAGCCCAAGCACAGGGCGAAAGCTTGAGAGAATGATTCAACTCCGTGGGAACAAGACCTGACTCCCCCCCTCCCCCTTATATATATATATATATATATATATATAGAGAGAGAGAGAGAGAGAGAGAGAGACGCGACTGAGACATCCAGGCAAGAGAGCAAGAGAAGGCTGTAAGCGAAGTGCATGGCAGAGACAGAAATTGGCAGAGGACGGGGGTGCACTGGGGACGGGGGGGCGTAGTGGGGTGCACTGGGGACGGGGGGGCGTAGTGGCTGCACTGGGGACGGGGGGGCGTAGTGGGGTGCACTGGGGACGGGGGGGCGTAGTGGGGTGCACTGGGGACGGGGGGGCGTAGTGGCTGCACTGGGGACGGGGGGACGTAGTGGGGTGCACTGGGGACGGGGGGGCGTAGTGGGGTGCACTGGGGACGGGGGGGCGTAGTGGCTGCACTGGGGACGGGGGGACGTAGTGGGGTGCACTGGGGACGGGGGGACGTAGTGGGGTGCACTGGGGACGGGGGGGACGTAGTGGGGTGCACTGGGGACGGGGGGGGCGTAGTGGGGTGCACTGGGGACGGGGGGGCGTAGTGGGGTGCACTGGGGACGGGGGGGCGTAGTGGGGTGCACTGGGGACGGGGGGGCGTAGTGGCTGCACTGGGGACGGGGGGGCGTAGTGGGGTGCACTGGGGACGGGGGGGGCGTAGTGGGGTGCACTGGGGACGAAAAGCGACAATGCTGCATAACGGAGTGATTTGATTCAGTGTGAGGTGTTTCTTCTTCTGTGCTAGCTTTTGCTGCCGATGCCATCAGAAAGTATGAAATGCAATACAGTATGGTACAGTATCAATATAACTGGCATGTAACATGAGTGATTCAATTTAGTGCGTGGTGCCTGTTCTATGGCAGCACTGGAACGCGTGCCATCCAAAGTATACAATACAACACAATGCAGTACAATAGGTATGGTAGAGTACAGTATAATGCAATGCCTATGTGTGCGTATGTGTTAGGGTAGCTGTTAGATACACATGTATGTATGCAGTGTGTGTGTGTGTGTGTGTGTGTGTGTGTGTGTGTGTGTGTGTGTGTGTGTGTGTGTGTGTGTGTGTGTGTGTGTGTGTGTGTAGTCACATTTTGGTGTGTGTATATAACATAGATATAATGTTTTATGTTAACAAAAGCGTTTTTGTAAAGCACCAAGAGCAGATTTCTGGATAGTGTGCTATATAAGTATCCATTATTATTATTATTATTATTAATACAACAGAATACAATAAAATACATCTTTCTTCATACGATCGGAAATTAATTGTGCATCAACAGGCACGTCAATCTCACCACAGAATTCCTCGGTCAGAGGTCGAGTCCAACGCATGGAAAGTAGCATAACAACAGTTGGACTTGAAATTTAAAGTGAAAAAAAAAAGAAAAAAAGATCAATAAGTTGAATACGTACAAGCAAGTGATAAAATGCAGCGGCTTAATTTACCACTCATTACACATTTGTTGAAAGTTTGAGACAACATGTACTTTACGATTCCAGAACAATAATATATATATATATATATATATATATATATATATATATATATATATATATATATATATATATATATATATATATATATATAATATGAATATATCATATTTTTCGATTGTCGTTTAATAGCAGGTTCAGTGCTGTAAACACAGCATCCCAGCATACAGTAAAAAAAAAAAAAAAAAGACCCGATCATAATTAACACATACATTATATCGTAATGCGAAACCCTGCCCCGAAATGGTCATTCGATATTTTAATTCTTATACTGCACGTATGATGGTTAATTCGTAATAGAGAACAAATACGTTTTATTGTACACAAACAAAAGAAAGCAGCTACTTTTTTATCTGCCTTTTTTTCTTTTTTTTCTAACGACAGACATGACAGAATAGACTACAGTGCAGTTAGTATTGCAGAAGGGATCATGAATGTTGGGTGGTAAGGTATGGAGGCAGAGTGGAACAGGAGGGGGCGGGGGGAGGTGAAGAGAGAAGACGAGGAAGAGAACGAAAATGAAAAGAAAAAAAAATCCCCCAAACCAATAGATTGATATTAATAATGGTAATAATGATAATCACGATCATAATGATGATAATGATGATAATAGTTATGTTCAATTCTTATTATTGTTATTATAATCACCATTATTATTATTATTGTTGTTGTTGTTCCTTTTGATGTTTTGTTATTATTGTAAAACGCCGCTCCGATGCCTAAGTGTGCGACGAAGGAGGGAATGACGATGAGAATTGTATCCTCATTATCATGTCCGTGCTGTATATTCTCCATTTCCTCCCAACCACCCCATCCCCCACTCACCTCGCCCCTCCCCCAACCCTCCCCCCTTTTCTCTCTCTGTCTCTGTCTCTCGGTCTGTCCTCTTTGATGTTTGTCTGCCCGTTTAGCTCGCGTCGCTTGCCTGGCACCCACCCTCTCGCTCTACACACCATTCCCAATTTCTGGTTCACTTCATTTCGTTCCTGAAGCGTGCTGTCTGTTTAGGTGGAGTCTTTGTTGTTGTTGTTGTTGTTTTTCTTTTGGGGGCGTGGGAGGGGGTGGGGGTGTGGGGGGGGGGGGGGGGAGCAGGAGGTTGGGGGCTCGCGGGGGTGGAGTAAAGGGTGTAGAAGTGGAGGAGGGTGATTGATATCGATCTTTGTGTCATGATCGTGCCTGGTGTGTGTGTGTGTGTGTGTGTGTGTGTGTGTGTGTGTGTGTGTGTGTGTGTGTGTGTGTGTGTGTGTGTGTGTGTGTGTGTGTGTGTGTATGTGTGTGTGTGTTTATTTTAGTTCATTTTTATCTTATTCATTTTATACCGAACCATCGGAATTGTGAGAGGCCGGGTCAGAAGCAGTCAGCCGAGGATGCTTGAAGTTCCCAACGTGTGGCCCAAATCCGAACGAGGAATCTGCTCTTTTCTCCCTTCCACACATTTTCAGGAATAATAATTATCGATTAGTACTCATGGTGGTGGTCACTCGGAAATAACGTGAAATAGCAATTGCGTGCGGGTAGATGTGAGAAGTGGAAGCACGAACCTGAAAGTTGCTCCCATTCTATGTCTGTCTCTCTATCTGTCTCTGTTTCTGTCTCTATCTCCCTGTCTCTCTCTCTCTGTCTCTCTCTGTGTGTCTCTCTCTCTTCCCCCCCCCTCTCTCTCTCTTTCTATGTAGAAAAGAAATGTGCACGATCATGATGATTACAGAGGCCTTTCCCTGTTAAATTTGTATTTGTATTTCTCTTTTTATCACAACAGATTTCTCTGTGTGAAATTCGGGCTGCTCTCCCCAGGGAGAGCGCGTCGCTATACTACAGCGCCACCCATTTTTTTGTATTTTTTCCTGCGTGCAGTTTTATTTGTTTTTCCTACCGAAGTGGATTTTTCTATAGAATTTTGCCAGGAACAACCCTTTTGTTGCCGTGGGTTCTTTTACGTGCGCTAAGTGCATGCTAGCACACGGGACCTCGGTTTATCGTCTTATCCGAATGACTAGCGCCCAGACCACCACTCAAGGTCTAGTGGAGGGGGAGAAAATATCCGGGCGGCTGAGCTGTGATTCGAACCAGCGCGCTCAGATTCTCTCGCTTCCTAGGCGGACGCGTTACCTCTAGGCCATCACTCCACTTGTGTAGCAAATATGTAAATCTGGTCAAATCTAACATTGTTATTATCAGAAATGGAAGGGCGAGGGGCCGGGGGGTGTGGGTGGTGGGGGGATATATGGCAAAGAAGGAAATGTGGTTCTACAAAAGTCAGGTAATATCAGAGGTAAATTCTTATAAATACCTGGGTCTGATTCTCTCAACTAAAACTAATTAGCATTCAGCAAAGGCGTCAGTGAAGTAACTTGTAAAACAAGAAGAAGGGTCATTGGCATCTTTAGAACTCTTTGGAAATTAGGAGATTGTTCAGCAACCATTTCTATAAAACTGCTTGACACACAAATTAAACCAGTTTTATTGTGCGGAGTAGAACTGGTGGGTTTAACACAATATAAAGCGGTGGAAAATATTCACACCGTTGCATTAACTCACTCAGTACGGCCAGTCCTCTCTTCTCCTCTACACAGACCCCTCGGATGTCTAGTGGGTGTCCGAATGACCCAACCTTTAGCTTCCGTCGTCAGAACTGTGGTATTCTTTGTCAACATTCACCTCTTCAGTATAAGAGCCTTCCGCTTGCAATATTTTGATGGTGGTAATTGGGGTGAAACGCTGTTAACGTCGTCTCTTTCGCCGTTATGGAGAGAGTTAAAGAAATTGCTGAATGTCAGCCCTCGAACCCCGACTGACATGGTTGCCTATAATTTATATGTTTTCAGCTGTACTGCTCACGGTTAACAACACTGGATGAATCGAGGCTTCCACTGCAACGAACTGAAAGATTTACAACAAAAGTATTTTTATTTAAAAACAAAATACACATTTATCCTCCGATGACTGGGTTTCCACGTTTGATGCAAGATGAACATTGTCTCCATGACCTTAGTAGGTACATCTCTTATGCAAACCGATGTCGTTAACACTTTTCCCATGCTTGATTTTTTATTTGTTTTTGAAGATTTGTTAGGTTCTGTTGATCATGTCCATATCATATTTTAAGTAACTTTCACTCTAAAATTGTCAGCATGACATAAAGGCTTGTTCCTGGCAAAATTCTGTAGAAAATCCACTTCGATAGGAAAAACAAATAAAACTGCACGCAGGAAAAAATATACCCCCCAAAATGGGTGGCGCTGTAGTGCAGCGACGCGCTCTCCTTGGGGAGAGCAGCCTGAATTTCACACAGAGAAATCTGTTGTGATAAAAAGCAATGCAGATACAAGTACAAATAATCAGTTCTAACGAGTATCGTATGCCCATACTATAAAATTTTGGTGTTCTTTCGTTCTTTCGTTCTGTCTCAGGGAGGAGTGTGGCAGAATGGTTAAGACGTTTATCTGACAATACAGTGCCCATGAGGTGTCTGAGTTCAGCTCTCACCTTTTCCCACGAGCCTGACTGGAAAATCAAACTGAGCGTCTGGTCCTTCGGTGAACACAATAAACCGTGTGCAGAAAGCACTTCACGCTGTGAAAAAGAACCCATGACAACAATAGGCTCGTCATAAGGGAAGAAATCCACTGTGATAGATACATTAATATATGCATGCACTCAAGGCCTGACGAAGGGCTTTCGGTGCTGCTGCTGCTCAGGCATTTACCCGGCAGATGTGATGTAGAGTATATTGATTTGGTCGAACGCTGTGACGCCTCTCTCAGAAACTGAAAATCAAATCTCTCCCCCTTTCTCTCTCTCTCTCTCTCTCTCTCTCTCTCTCTCACTCTTTCTCTCTCTCGTCGTTCTCTTTGTCATGAAGCGGAAAAGAGCGATTTGTTTCCGGAAGCAAGCACTCACAAAACGCACGAGTTGTTTAAGGCTGCCCATGTGTGTGTATGTTTCATTCTCCTTGTGGAATGGGAAGTCTAGAGTACTGTGAATAGACGGTCATATTTCCATAATGAACATGGGAAAACGCGGGAGACGGAGACAGACAGACAGACAAACAGTAAGAGAGAGAGAGAGAGAGAGAGAGAGAGAGAGAGAGAGAGAGAGAGAGAGAGAGAAGGGGGGAGAACAATAGTAGGAGACAGAAGTAGGGACTAGGAATGCAATAATTAAAGAAATGAGTGGAGGAGAAGAAGATTAAGGCAACAGAAGGAAAAAAGAGAAAGACTGCACTAAAATCGATCGCCCGAAGAAACAACAAAACAAAACGAAAAAAAAAACAAGCAGACATTGCCATTCCTCTACCTCTCTCTCCTGGGACCAAGGCATGTAGGATATACATTGCAATCACAATGCATAATTATTAGATATAAGACAGTGTTAGAAAAAAAATAAACAAATGAACTCGCGCACACACACACACACACACACACACACACACACACACACACACACACACACACACACACACACACACACACACACACACACACACACACCAACAGGCGCGTGCACGCACGTACACGTTGCGAGCAAGGGAATGAGTGAGAGAAAGGTGGAGGAGGGTTTGAGATAGGGATTGTGATTATGGACACAGTATCCACATCTTCTTTATCATGTGCCGTCCTGGCGCGCCTTGAGAGGACCATCACAAAATGTGCTGACGACCATAAAGGAAAAGGCACGCGTGCAATAAACCCAAGGAACCCCATGAACCTCGCTGTTAATGACTGCCAAAAAGAGAGTAGAACAACAGAGCAACAACAACAGCAACAACAACAAAGAATAACTGTTCGGGGAGCAAATCCTCTCTGCACTAAATATTCAGGGATAGTCCCATCCGATTTCTTCTAAATGGAGACAGTACAAGAGAACAAAACATATAATATATATATATATATATATATATATATATATATATATATATATATATATATATATATATATATATATATTGTTTTTTGTTTTGTTTCATTTGTTTGTTTGTTTTTGCCAGAATATTTCGAGCAGATTCAATCGTTCCTCGCTGTCAGCAACAACAGCCCCATCATCACGACCCTGGTCCAACATCGTCGTTTGCACTGTGCTCTTCCCCGATAAGTTCCAAGCTGATGGCACACTCTCTTTTTAAACAACGCCCCTGCCCTCTTCCATCCTCCCCCCCCCTTTTTTTTTATCCCCCTTCCCAACCCCTCTCCACCGTTCATAAGCGTTCGACCCTTCATCCCCTCTCCTTCCTCCCCCCTCCCACCCACATGACGGTTGTGTCACCTATCTCTCTTCACAATCAAGCTCTGCCCAGACTCCTCATAAATGATTGATACGCCGGGCTGCTCGGCATGTAGAAGGGAAAATTGGAGAGTAAACGTTTGTCCCCTGGAGGAAATGGACACGTCGTAAAGCCTCGCAAAGCAGTGTGTTGCCCAACGATTGAAAGACAGCCTCCCACTCCCTCCTCTCTCCTCTCTCCCCTTTCTCCTCCCTCTTGCATAACGCGTACCTTTGTTTGTTTTTGTTTTCTTTTGACGGAAGGGGGAATTACCGTGAACACCGAATGCTTTCCAGCAGCGGTGGATGAGATGGTTGGGAGAATAAAGGATGGACAAGCGGCATCGTTAGCACCACCAGGGCTGGGAGCCTACGTCACAGGGACTGGCGTTGGCACCGGCCGGGCCCGTGAATAAAACATATCTGTTGTCTCATTGTCTTTCTTCTTTCTTTTTCTCTCCCTCCCTGTCTTCCCCACTGCCCCCTCTAGCTTCTCTCTGTGTCTTTCTTGTTGTGTCTGTGTGTGTGTATGCCTCTCTCTCTCTCTCTCTCTCACGGGCACACAAACACATGACGCTACTGACACACATCGTTTGATGAACTGCAAATAATCTTTATGCTCTATGCTGCACAGCAAGTGTATGAACACACGTCTTTTTACTTTTGCTATTATCATTTTTCAACACAATTGTCATGAACATGGATAAATCGACCCTGCATTCTCGTTTGTAGTTGTGCATGAAGTTGTGAAATGAAGGGGATCTTTCCAGATTCCAGTCCTCTTCACCACTGTATTCTATTCCCTCCTATACATGTGCAGAACGCCTCTCTCCTTGATCTCTCCGTACATGCTCATGATTCTGGCAACATTCCACGCGGTAACAATGTATTAAAGCGGTGTGTTCCCTGAACACGTTTGTGGAAATTGCGTATTTGTTTTTCTTCGGCTTGAAGATGGTTTTGGATGTATTAAGTCTCAGGTAGTTGACACAGTTGTGAATCGTTAATGAAGGTGAGTGCATGTGCATCGTGACTTCCCTTTTTTTCTTTCTTTTTTTTATTTTATTTTTTTGTGTTTTTGTGTTTTGTTTTGTTGTCACCTCTTTCCAGCAAACACGCGGAGGAAAATGCCAGTAACTCGCTTCGTCAGTGCAGTCGTGGGCGTCGTGTCGTGGGAACGGCCGTGCTGGACACACTTTGTGTTGGCTCGTTTGCTCCCGGTCTTCAACATGCCTGGCACAGTGATTGGTGCAGTGAAAACAAAAACTGCTGCGATCCGCTCAACGTTGTCACCGGCGACAATTTTACAATTTTTTTTTCTTGCGTCGTCCCGAATATTGTTGCCCAATCGGAACTGTACGTTCTGTGTGTGTGTGTGTGTGTGTGTGTGTGTGTGTGTGTGTGTGTGTGTGTGTGTGTGTGTGTGCGTGCGTGCGTGCGTGCGTGCGTGCGCGCGCTCTAAAATATGACAAGCCTGCAGACATTGACAACATCCCTGCAGAAATTTTGAAACATGGCGAAGAGGCCGCCATCCGTAACATGATTTGGCACATAGGCGAATGGCCTCAACCATGGACCCAATCGCTTTTCACCACCATCCCCAAGACAGAAAACCCCCAACCTTTAGTATTTCCGCGCCATCAGTGTGATCAGTCATGCTAGCAAAGTAATGCTCAAAATTATTCTGAACAAACGAAGGCCGCAGTCAGATACCACCACTGCTGAAGAACAGCCTCTATTCTTTTGGTTAAAACACCAACACCAGAGGGAATTCTACCATGTCTTCTGAAACTTCCCATGAGAAGTTTGACAGTCTGGAATGACTCACTATGGACCATAACGAAAAAAGAATAATATTGGGTAAAAACTTATCATCATCCAGCAACTATACTCCAAAGTGACCAGAGCGGTACTCAAGCATGGTGCTCTTAGAGAGTGGTTTCTGTCTCCCAAACTTTTCAACATGTACTTGGAACAAAATATGACTGGCGCGTTTGAAAAACATTTCAGCATAGTCAGCACTGGAGGAAACATCATCACGTCGTCAGGAACGTTCGCTTCGCAGGTAGGTAGTGAGCAAGAAGTTGCCCAGTTTGTTAGAAAAAAAAACACACACAAAAACTGCATGAAACATCGAAAAGACACTCCATGGAAATCATCGCCAAAAATACCTAATTGGTGGCCAGCACAACACCACCATCATTGCTGATATAACTGTCCAGAAAATGAAACTAGAAACTGCTCAACAAATCACCTGTATTGGATCCATCATCAGCAATGAAAGATTCAAACCAGAAAACCTCTCAAGGGTAGCAAAGACAACCTTAAAACTGTTCAGACCTGTGTGGAGGGACAGCAACACCTGCATGAAACACAATCTTCTGTATGCATGCGAGACATGGACAGTCACGGCGGTTTGGAAAGAAGAACACAAGCCATGGAAATGATAAGTTATCGAAAGATATGAAACATAACAACTTATAAAGATCTGTCGACAACAGTTAAGAAAAGAAAGCTATGCTGGTGTGGGCAAGTAACAAGATACAATGGCCTTGCTAAAACAGTATTCCAAGAAAATGATGAAGGAGCAAGACGTAGGGGAAGGCAGATAAAGAACGATAGACTGACAACATTGCAGAATGGACAGGAAAACCATTTGCATAGACCCAGGCTTTGGCACGCAAACGACAGACCTAGAGGAATCTGGTGAATATTTCTTCTATGCGGCGCCACAGTGACTCTTCACAGAAGAAGAAGAAGAAGAGCACTGCTGTTGAGTCTTTTTGATCGTGTTCATTTTGTATTTTGTATTTCTTTTTATCACAACAGATTTATCTGTGTAAAATTCGGGCTGCTCTCCCCAGGGAGAGCGCGTCGCTATACTACAGCGCCACCCATTTTTTTTTTTGGGGGGGGGTGTATTTTTCCTGCGTGCAGTTTTATTTGTTTTTCCTATTGACGTGGATTTTTCAACAGAATTTTGCCAGGAACAACCCTTTTGTTGCCGTGGGTTCTTTAACGTGCGCTAAGTGCGTGCTGCACACGTGGCCTCGGTTTATCGTCTCATCCGAATGACTAACGTCCAGACCACCACTCAAGGTCTAGTGGAGGGGGAGAAAATATCGGCGGCTGAGCCGTGATTCGAACCAGCGCGCTCAGATTCTCTCGCTTCCTAGGCGGACGCGTTACCTCTAGGCCATCACTCCACTCATTCATTGGCGATTGTTCAACATTATGCAGCATATCACCAGCTGACGAGATCAATGCCAAGGACTCGAACCCCGCAATCGTCAGCCTATGACACTAACCACTTCACCGTGGCGACTGGTTAAAGCACAGAGTTTCTTCGTGAAAGATCTATTATGAGAAGAGAGGGGGGGCGGGGGGGAGGGGGGGTATACAGAGAGTGAGGGAGAGAAAGGGGGTAAAGGCTAGAGAGGAGAGGAGAAATATCCTCATGTGGGTGTTATCATTTGGCTTATCTTTGGCAGTACCATTTGCTGGTGTATTTGAATTAGATTATGAATCCTCTTCGCATACACCGAGTACAGATGCAACGGTCCACATTCCTGAAAATATCAATGTTTTAGCGAGACAGAAGTAGAGGGGAAAAGACAAAGCAGAAAAAGATACGTAAGGTAGGGATGAAAGAGCCAGTGTGCCAGAAGAAAAAAAGAGAGTTCAGAATTTGGGAATTCGTTGTCAGTTTCTTATGATCGTTTTCTGGATATCTCGGGACGTGGGCGGTTGAGACAGGCAGACAGATAGACAGACAAATAGACATCGATACGCACAGAGGTCACGCACATAATTATATATACATACTATTAATCTCCCTCTATTTGTCTCTCACCACCCTCTCTCTCTCTCTCTCTCTCTCTCTCTCTCTCTCTCTCTCTCTCTCTCTCTCACTCACGCGCGCGCGCCTGTCCTTTCAGTTATGATTATTTTCTGAATTCTATGGACGGGGAAGATAGAGAGAGGCAAATGGATAGTGACAGAGAGAGAGAGAGAGAGAGAGAGAGAGAGAGAGAGAGAGAGAGAGAGATGTCACGCACACACAAATATACACATTCTCCCTCTCTCTCTCTCTCTAACACACACACACACACACACACACACACACACACACACACACACACACACACACACACACACACACACACACACACACACTGACCCCGAAAGCAGAGACAGATAATACAATATTTCCTTTTCGTGTGGTCTGTAGACACAATGGCATCTCTGCAGCATCGATGAATGCTTATTATACCCACGCTTATAAACGTACCGAAACCATGTGTCAAAATATCCGTCAAAGAATTCTTTGGAGGGTGATGTGGGTGGGTGGGGTGGGGGTATGTGTGTGTGTCTGGGGGTAATCACCGTCTGTCAGTCTCCGATGTTGGACAGTTTGTGTTGTTTCAGGGTAACTTTACCCGCATATAGAAATGGTGCCCCCGATTCATCACACACCCTTTCAATCTTACATTTGATTAACTAACTTAATTCAAAATTTAACTTTAACTGCAAATCACCAGTATGTTAGACGAAAGACTGAACATAATTCCCTCTTGGTACAGAAAATTGACAAATAAACGAAACAACGAATGAATAAATGAATAAATAAACAAACATTTTCATTTAAACGATTAAATGGATTATGGAAGAATAGAAAAAGAAGGAATATAGTTGGTATATATGTCGAAGATGAACTAAAAACGGAAGAAAGGTAATGCACAGTGGATTTTCTCAGGAAAGACTCTGTATAGTCCAGTCATCCCTTATAATAAAAATTTCTAATTTCCCTGAAAATAAAATGGGGTGGGGGGTAGGGGGGGGGGGGTAATTCGCAATGAAAAGAGCCAGGGAGGCCGTATTAGAAAGATGACAACACCCAAACAGGAAGAAATGAAAAGAAAGAAAGAGAATGAAAAAAAATGTAATTAAGAAGAAACCTTGTACGTACTCTCACGTGCATGACAAGAATTAAAAAAAAAAAATCAGAACCGGAGTCAGAATCAGAATGACTACAATATTTAGGTAAGGGACAGAAAGAAGAAGAAGAAGAGAACAGAAAAAGAAGCCTTGGAGGAATGAAAATATATTAAAATACTGCAAGGAGAAAAAACAAAAGACAAGGAAAATCAAAGCAAACAAGAAAACAGAAACGGCTTTGGAAGAATGAAAATATATTAAAATACTGCAATGATACTTAAAAAAAACACACACAAAAAAAGGCCCACAAAATACAAGGAAAAACAAAGCAAGCAAGAGAGAAAGAATGGTAGGTAGGTGAGGTAGGTGGTTGGGTGGATGAGTGGGTGGATGTGTATTGGTGTAGTCGGGTGGATGGATGGCATGAAATAAAAGGGGTCAGTGAAAAAAACAACAAAAACAAGCACACAAAACAACAACAAGAACAAACAAACAAACAAACAAATCGCAAAGTCAGAAAGTCTGAGAATAGGGCACGGGTGAAAGTGCAGTTAGTAGAAAGAATAGCTACAAAAAGACAGGAACAGAGACTCTGAAAAACAGAAAAAAAAAAACGGATCAGACACATAGTGAGTCAGAAATAAAATATAAAAAAAGGGGGGGGGGGGGGGAGAGAAAAAATGCAAGCCAAGAAAGGTCGGAAAGAAATAAACAAACAAAAGAAGAAAGAACGAGCATAAATGGAAACAAATATAATACAAGATGTCAGAACAACAGTAAAAGACAGAAGGAAACGACATTTACAGCACAAAACATAAACGGAAGGATGGTATGAGAAAAAAAACAAGAAGAAAAAAAACAAACAAACACTTTAACAAAAAGAAACAGAAGACAGTCTGAAAGAAAACAAAGAGAAAGACAGAAAGAAAAGGTCACAGAAAGAGCGACAAAAAGGTGCAAACCAGTGAAGCAGAAAAAGGGAAAGAGTGATATAAAAAAGGTAAAAAAAAAAAACCCCAAAAACAAACAAACAAAACAAAAAAAAAAAAAAAAACGAATGCATAAACGAGTGAAAGAAAACAAAACAAGAGAGAGAGAGAGAGAGAGAGAGAGAGAGAGAGAGAGAGAGAGAGAGAGAGAACAACATAATATGCTTCCTTTCCCAGACTGCAGCACACATCCAGAATTAAAAAAAAAAAAAAAATTACCAGGAAAGAGAGAAATAAAATCAGTCATTGTACTTTCCTTAGTCTGCATCAGCCAATCAGTAATCAGTAAAAAAAAAAAATAAAAAAAAGCAGCAAAAAACAACGAAATATATGGACCCATTTTCTTCAACCCGTGTTAACCCACGCTTTCTCGCAATCCCACGTTCTCTCTCACTTTGTGAGAAATCGTGGGAGGCGTCCCCATGCTTTCTGTCTCTCTGTCTCTGTCTCTGTCTCTGTCTCTGTCTCTCTCTCTCTCTCTCTCTCTCTCTCTCTCCAAGAAAGGCTGGGATTGCGAGAAAGCGTGGTCGTTC
>NC_134882.1:51209144-51231644 GCF_041734735.1 Babylonia areolata | reverse complement strand
GATACTTGACTAGTGTTTTACTTTTGTGTATTTTTTTTAATCATCCATCTATTGAAATTGTAACTAAAAAAACAAAACAAAACAAAACAAAATACCCCCCCCCCCCCCCCAAAAAAAAAAAAAAAAAAAAAAAAAAACGAAAAAAAAACCCCAACCAAAACCACCCTCTGTTTTGTTTCGTGTAAAGGTGAGTTCTACAAAACATCCGAAACTCGATGCCATATTTTCTGATATAACTATTTTGCTTCTGTTATTTCGAAACGAGTAAACTAGGTAAATAGTAGAAATAATATTGGATGCTCAAGAATGGCCACAAAATGTCATTGTGCAAAAAAGAAAATCAACAAACAAACAAAAAAACCGCTGTATGGCTTCACGGCAGGTCCATGGCCGTTCTCTTGAACTGCTGTGTCCGGGATAAAAAGTCTATTCACGCAATTAGTCCTCCTTTGTGTGTTATTTATTCACCACACACACACACACACACACACACACACACACACACACACACACACACACACACACACGTGTGTGTGTGTTTTTGCTTCAGGTGCTTGTAAAACGACATTCTCGACAGTCTGCGATACCAGTATATTTATATCCAAGATACTATAACCTTAGAAAACCGTAGATATCTATATTTATTAATTGGTTTGTTATTTGGTTTTTTATTTGCTTGTAGGCATAAAGGCGCGATGGAAATCCCAGAGTTTTTATGTAGAAGACGAACAGTTTATTCTGTTAACCTTTTCTGTAAGCTGCAGTTTGGCGGAGAGATGATATCTGTCTTGATCACAAAGTAGAAAAACTGACGAACATGGATAAGAGTTATGCAACGGAAACATAAGGGAAACAAACAGGAACCACACCACTTTTGTAACAATATATTGTGTGGGTTCAATGTGAAGAAAAACTACTATAAATCCAGACTTCCTTCTTATCTGAGAAGCACTGGGAGAGAGGGGTGGAAAGGGCGAAATACAGTAATGGAAAAGAGACATGGAAACATGCAGACATATAAAAAAAAGAAAAGATAGACAAAGGATGGAAGAGAGAGAGAGAGAGAGAGAGAGAGAGAGAGAGAGAGAGAGAGACGGGCTGGGGGGAGGGGAGAGACACACAGAAAGCTGGAGGCAAAGTAAAAGGAGATAGACTTCGACTGAGAGAGCGCGACAGACAGACAGACAGAGAGATGAACACACACACGCTCGCGCGCATGCACACACACACACACACACACACACACACACACACACACACACACACACACACACACACACACACACACGCAATCACGCACGTGTACACACCGATAAGGAGGGGAGAGAGAGAGAGAGAGAGAGAGAGAGAGAGAGAGAGAGAATGAGGAGGAGGGTATAAGTTTGTGGGTTTCCATGACAAAAGTTTGTGTTGGTAATGGGATAAAATAAAATAATAAGATGACATGGGGGGGGGGGGGGGGGAGAAAATGGGCAGACACAGGCAGGCACGGTGGAAAAGACAGCGTGAGAAAACTGTGGCCAAAAGACAGACAGGCAGATAGACAGACATGTAGAGGAACGGACACAGACATGAAACAGATGAATCGGTGTATACCCACATATACCGATTTTTTTTTTCTTCCAAGAGTGCCTTTAATATGTTATCCCTTTTCTTTTATCATTTCGTTGGAAGCCGTCCTTATTTTCTACAAGGAAATGTGGCTTTAAAAAGTGTATACCTGTTTGGAAGTTTAGATGAAACATGAAAAAAAAAAGAATTGCACCCCTATAACTTCAGGTTACTGGGTGTGATAGTTTATCAGATCCATATAACAGACAACAGCCAGATGTTGCTGATGATATTATTTCCACACGTTTGAAGCGTATCGTGTTTTTGCATTTCAAACTTGATTGATAATTTACACAGGTATCGCCACGTTGTTACAAAGGTTAAGAGTTTATTTGTATTTGAGAAATCTGTTATGACATAAAAAACAAAAACAAAACAAAACAATAAGTATTTATTTATATTACAGTAGATTTCTCTGTGTGAAATTCGGGCTGTTCTCCCCAGGGAGAGCGCGTCGCACCCATTATTTTTGTATTTTTTTCCTGCGTGCAGTTTATTGTTTTTTTCCTATCGAAAGGGATTTTTCTACAGAATTTTGCCAGGAACAACTCTTTTCTTGCCGTGGGTTCTTTTATATACGTTAAGTGCATGCTGCACACGGGACCTCGGTTTATTGTCTCGTCCGAATGACTAGCGTCCAGATCACCACTCAAGGTCTAGTGGAGCGGGAGAAAATATCGGCGGCTGAGCCGTGATTCGAACCAGCGCGCTCAGATTCTCTCGTTTCCTATGCGGGCGCGTTATACGTTACCTCTAGGCCATCACTCCAATTATGGAGTGGATGAAAGCAATCGTCGGATTTCAAATATTGTTTTCACTCATTACGAACCTCGCTTGTCTAAATCATTCCCTGAAACGAACTAAAAGATAAAGAAAGAAAGAAAGAAACAGAAAGAAAAAGGAAAGACTGAAGAAAAAAGATGAACAGAAGTTAAAAAAACAACAACAAAAAAACAAACAAAAACAACAACAACAACAACAAACAAACAAACGGATAATAGAGTGATACAAATCACAAATAAACAGAAAAGGAAACACGGTACTGGCGGAAAGAATACAGAAAGAAAAAAAAAAAGCATGGGGAGAAAAATCATGGAAAATGGGAAAGTGAAATTGTTAAAGCAGTCAATAACACCAAATGAGTCTCCTGGGCCAATCGTTCTTCCTGCTACACTCGCGCTCGGATATTGTTTTTGTTTTTTTTCTTCACACTGCATTTCAAACGGGAGTGCGTATGTTTTGTTGTGTCTATTTAAAAAAAAAAAAAATTGATACATAAAAAACACGGCAAATACGCAGAGTAGTTAACACGTTTAACTCACTCAGTACGGCCAGTCCTCTCTTCTCCTCTACACAGACCCCTCGGATGTCCAGTGGGTGTCTGAATGACCCAACCTTTAGCTTCCGTCGTCAGAATTGTGGTATTCTTTGTCAACATTCACCTCTTCAGTATAAGAGCCTTCCGCTTGCAATATTTTGATGATGGTAATTGGGGTGAAACGCTGTTAACTCACTCAGTACGGCCAGTCCTCTCTTCTCCTCTACACAGACCCCTGTTAACGTCGTCTCTTTCGCCGTTCGTATGGAGAGAGTTAAAATGTAATTATTATGAAAACCAGTAGGATAGATAGTTGGGTACAGTGAAGATTACCAGTTTGGTTCCAGGGCGCCCAAAATAATAATGATTGGTATTCCCGATGCCGACCTTGTTATATTGTTGTTCAGGTGATGTCAGTATTGTGTGACATAGAGCTGTTCGCAGCTAGTTCAAAAAGGGATAATATTTAAGTTACAGATCCCATAGCCACCAGGGCAGTGATTTCATATCCACTGTGTCCAGGGCGAGGCCAACAGGAAAACAGTGATTTCATATCCACCGTGTCCAGGGCGAGGCCAACAGGAAGGCAGTGATTTCATATCCACTGTGTCCAGGCCGAGGCCAACAGGAAAGCAGTGATTTCATATCCACTGTGTCCAGGGCGAGGCCAACAGGAAGGCGGCTGGGCCCAAACCTCTCCTATCGCCAACCCAACCATTCCAACCGTTCCCCAACCGAAGTCGTTTACCCATCCACACCTCAGTGGAGTAAGGGAAATCGGAGTAAAGTGTCTTTACCGGAGCGCGACACCATGCCAAAACGGATCCTTGAACCCTGATCACCTGTCCTTGAACCCTGATCACCTGTCCTTGAACCCTGATCACCTGTGAACACTGACGTCCAACGCCTCACCGAGTCTTGCCATGGCGCTCACCGAACGTGTGATCACGACAGTCCTGGACCAGACAGAGCGGTGAGATGACTTAGCTGAACACTTATGCTGCCTGCTGTGCGGGCCCTCTGTGGTCACTCCTGTTGCTCAACCAGATACACCAAGCGACCAGTTCTGAAAGATCTTGACTAGCCACCTTCACAGCTTGGGATCAGTGAAAGTCTTCACCAGATCACCTTGGAAAGAGCATCAGGGAAGGATTGCGTACCTGCTGAGGTTGTGGGTGCTTTTAAAGACACGTCGTAGACCATCTGGGAGGAACAAAAAATGCCCGAAGACTATTGCTGCCTACAAGACGAAATGAAATCACACTGTAAGAAAGTACCGGGGAACATCACTGCAATCCTTCAGTTGAAAGTTCGTACGATCCTGAGCCGACTTAAGGTGTCTCCACACAAGGAGTCCTCAGGTTCCTAATGAGGCTTCAGTCCTGGGAGCAGCACAGTACACTGAAGATTCACTATCAGGCAATAGCAGAAAGTGAGCAGAACATGTCTTTATTGGAAAGATAAAAGCAGTGTTCGGTGTTATCAATAAAAAAAAATTTAAAATGTCGTGGACGATTTAAGTTATTTGCAAAATAACCGAGCTTCTAAATGAGCATACTTCCAAAGTGAGTTATAATAATAATAATAATAATAATAATAATAATAATAATAATGGATACTTATACAGCACACTATCCAGAAATCTGCTCTAGGTGCTTTACAAAAACGCTTTTGTTAACATAAAACATTATATCTATGTTACATACACACACCAAAATGTGACTACACACACACACACACACACACACACACACACACACACACACACACACACACACACACACACACTGCATACATACATTTAAACATACATGTGTATCTAACACATGTATCACATAATGTATTACGTTTATCACATAAAGGAGTGAGAGATCACGTTTTCTCCAGCGGCTTTTCTTCAGCCACGTTTGAGATCAATGATAAGAGTCAAGCGCAAGGGTGACAGGCTGTTGCTCTGCAGGATCCTGGTGATGGTGTTCTAATCCAGTGCCGCTTGATCAGCTCCATCTTTGATCCTAGACAGACGCTTTTAGCGCCGAAACAACCTGTCCCCGGGACCTTATTCAGTTCAACCCAATTCAAGACGCTCCGTTTGATGGTGATCTACTCCCCTGCCTCACGCAGACACTGACTTGCTGAAGCTGCTTGGCCTTTTACCGGGAAATCTTTCCCACAGGATAAAGCAAGCGCCGCACGAGAATAATAACGCTAAAGGTGCATCAATATCAACATCAATGTCGACATCAATATCAACATCAATATCAACATCAATATCAACACCAATGTCAACATCAATATCAACACCAATGTCAAAACAACATACTTCCAGTGGCGGTACTTTCCTCGACTGTTCGTCTTCAGTTTTTGGACTGTTCAGCAACCATTTTGCACATTGATGAGTCGCCGAAGGGGTAGGAGGAGGAAGGTGGCAGAATGATTAAGACGCTTATCTGCCAATACAGTTCGTGAGAGTCTGGGTTCAAATCCCGCTTTCGCCCTTTCTACAAAGTTTGACTGGAAAATCGAACTGAGCGTATAGTCGTTCGGATGAGCCGATAAACCGAGATCCCGTGTGCAACATGCACTTGGCGCACTGAAAAAGAACGCATGGGAATGAGAAATACATCATTATGCCATCACTCAAGGCCTGACTGATCATGTTGGCTTATGCTGCTGGTCAGGCATCTGCCTAGCAGATGTGGTGTAGCGTATATGGACTTGTCCGAGCGCAGTGACCCTTCCTTGAGAAACTGAAACTAAAACCGAATGGGTAGGCTATTTGCGCCCGGTTTATTTCGGATTCGAATAACAGTTGTTTCCCTTTGTTTCCGTTTTCCATTAGGATTGGCATTGTTTAGTTCACACACACACGTACCCCTACCCACCCACCCCGTATACACATTTTCACACACACACACACACACACACACACACACACACACACATGGGGGAGGACCGGGGTGGGTGGCGAGGGGGTGGGGTGGGGAGCTCTCTTAGATTACAAGAGAGAAAAGGGGGAGGGGGGAGGTGGAGGGGGGGGGGGGAGGAGAAAGATCGGGGTTCAGAAGAGAGAAACAATGACCGTTCATTTTACCATGGTAAACGAATTGGAGCTTGCTATGCTTTTTCACATTTGCCGTTGCTTCCTCACTGCCACAAAACAGGAAGAAAGTGTTGAGCTGGAGAGAAAAAGAAAACAAATATGAGACAGACAACACAGGGAGACAGACAGACAGGCACACACACTTAGGGAGGGGGAGAAAGAGAGACATACAGACAGACGGGCATAGACACACGCAGAGACGGGGAGGAAGAGAGAGAGGGACGGGAAACAGACAGAGACAGAGAGACAGAAACAAACAGAGACACACACAGGGACGGGGAGAAAGACAAAGAGAAACACACACACACACACACACACACACACACACACACACACACACACACACACACACACACACACACACACACACACACACACACACACACACAAACAGCAAACAGAGACAGACAGACAGACAGACAGAGACAGAGAGCGAAAAGCATAGAGTGTCAGTCACAGAGCGGACTGTCCGAGAGATGACGACGTTTAATGATGCAACACAAGACGTCTACCTGACGTAGCGTGGGGCAGTCATGCAAGACAGGGACCGGTAACCAGAGGACTCGTGTTTCTCTCCGTAACGAGGGCTACGTTGCTGCCAACAGGCGTTCAGAAGAGCAGAAGGAGGACAGCACATAATTAAGACAGATGGAACTCCCTGTCCGTCTTGCCCCAGTCTCTGTCTGTCTGTATTTATCTCCCTGGGTGATGCAAGCACAGGCTTCCTCCATCTCAGTAACATCATACGTGCATGTATGAATGCATAGCAATACATATATGAAACGATGAATCACTTCAATCCGTGACCCCATCATTGACCAGCCCCTCCCCCCCCACCCCCCTCAACTGTTTATTCCAGGAACCACGTGACAACGAACACTTCCGCAGAAATGTGTTATTTTCTTTTGATTCAGTGACAAGACAGTAATACATCTGTTTCCAAATTATTTCGAAATGTGTCAGCTCGCTTCATTTGAAAAATGTCCAGTGACTGCGCGGAATTGAACTGAATCATGAACGCATGCATAAATGATAAAAATGAGTCATATTCAACAGGCCATTAATTATAAACGGCATCTGCGACGATCTGTGAAGAAAAACACACAGAGAATAGGTATGGTCTGGGAGAGAGAGAGAGACGAAGAGACAGACAAACAGAAACGAGAGAGAGAGAGAGAGAGAGAGAGAGAGAGAGAGAGAGTGCGATATATATATATATATATTTTTTTTTAGAATGAAATGGCCATGGCGCTTAAGTCGTACACCAAACACAAGGAAAGAGTATTATATAATAATGCTTTATAGATGAAGTAGTTTCTTAAGAGGAAACGTTCACAGTACTTCTGTAATCAAAGTAGCAACCATTCGAAAATGTTTTAGACTTATGTATGCAGAACTTCCCAATCTGAATATGATTGTGCCAGTCCTCTTTTTTTTCTTTTTTTTTTAAACCCTCCTTATTAAACCTCTCCTCTCCTCTCCATCATCATCATCATCATCATCATCATCATCTCCTCGTCTACCTCTTCCACCTTACTCAGCGAATGAGATGTCCTTGTTTCCTTTGCACACGTAAAAGAATCACGGAAAACCGTTTGTTTTTGTTGATGGTGTTGGTGATTTTTCGCTGTAGTTTTTTTTTCTCTTTTGTTTATTTCTCTCTCTCTCTCTCTCTCTCTCTCTCTCTCTCTCTCTCTCTCTCTCTCTCTTTTACCAGACAACACCAATCCCCCCCTCGCAACCCTCTTTCTTTTCTGTTTTTGCTTTTTTTTTTCCCCCGAAACACTTATTTTACAGTTCTATTTACGGGAGCACAATATAAGCTACTTTGAAAAAAGGAAGAAAAAAAAGGCAGCTAGCACCGTGTTTAGCTGACACAATATAGCTCCCCCCCCCCCCCCCCGCCCCACCCCCCTCCCCCACTCTCCCCTGCCAAATTTGGCATGGAGATTCCATTCTGACGAAGGGAACGTTGAAAAGAAAAACAACGCAGACTGTCGGTAAAAAAGCTGTGTAAAGTGGGCATAGCACTTTGCCGCACGTCCCATGCTCCTTTTGGCCCCTTCAGAGTTAGAAGCAGAACCATTACGCGATAGCGTGGATTGGGGTAAAGAAAACAAAAGGGCGAAGAATGCAGAAAAAAACCGAAAAAAAACCATGCTGATGATATGAAGATTTGGAAAGGGGGGAGGGGGGAGGAGGTGGAGGATTCAGAGACAGGGGTAGGAGGTGGGGTGGGAGGGAGGGGGGGGAGGCGCAAGAGAACAGCAAGAGCGAGCGAGCACAATTAATGTCAAATAGTTGTGTCAAGCCAGGAAAGAGAGAGAGAGAGAGAGAGAGAGAGAGATTGATTCTCGACCCTGTCATTTGTGCCATTAATGGGTTTTCAATGTGCCTGTCTGTTTGTCTGTCTGTGTCATATTCACAGACAAACACACACACACACACACACACACACACACACACACACACACACACACATTAAAATTTAAGCAAGCTGAGGTTATACCACTGTACCAAGCAGGAGACCGAGATAATCCCTCTAACTTTTGACCTATTTCTATACTGTCTGTTTTGTCCAAACCACTTGAAAGACATGTGCAGTCTCACCTTAATTCCTATCTTAAGAAATATGATTTGATACACGAAAACCAATCAGGTTTTCGGGAAAATCACTCCTGTCACACAGCTCTCATACAAATTATTGAAAGATGCCTTTCAAACATAAACAATAATGTGTTCACAGGTATTGCGAGGGAATCAGAATGACGGAGGTTATCAGGGAGCTTGTTCCACGTCTTTGGCGATTGAAAAGAAAACGATCTGTGTCCATAGGTCTTACTTCTGACGTGAGGTATCCTGAGAAGTCGAGTATCAGAGGAAGAACGGAGCTGGCGAGACGGGGTATAGATATGGATGAGTTCAGAAAGATACTTGGGGCCAGATCCGTTGACTGCAGAAAAGGTCAGAGTGGATAGCTTATAGTCTATTCGATCAGAAACAGGCAACCAGTGGAGAGACTGAAGGAGAGGAGAAACATGATCAAATTTAGAAGCTCTGCAAATGAGTCTGGCAGCGTTATTCTTAATTCGTTGGAGTCTGTCTAACAGATATTTGGGAATGCCGGCCAAAAGAGAGTTGCAGTAATCTAATCTTGAGAGAACCAGAGAGCATACAAGTGTCTTGGTTGCATCGGTTGAGAGATAGTGGCGGATAGAGCTGATTCTACGCAGTTCCAAATAGGCAACTTTACAGATATTCGAAATGTGCTGTTGGAAGGAAAGAGACTGGTTTAGGATTACACCAAGACTGCGAGGAAGCTACTTTTTCACGCACACATTCTATCTCTCATAAACTATGCATCCACGTTGTGGGATAATGCCAGCGAAACTAACCTCAAACACATCAGTCGCTTGCACAAAAGAGCTCTAAAACTGATTAAACTAGAATCTAATACTTTGACAGATAATGACTATAAAAATTTAGACATTCTTCCGCTCAAAAGTCGACTGTTACTTAACAAATGTATGTGTATGCACAGTATAGCGAATGGAACGGCACCAAAGAAAATAACCCAGAATTTTATTATTAATGAAAATAGACACACTCACAAATTATCTTTTCCACGACCCCGAAACAATTTATATAAATCTAGTTTAACATATTCTGGGGGAACGATATGGAATGGTTTACCTCCTTCTTTAAAGTCATGTCGTCTAAAGCAACCATTCAAAAAAGCACTTAAGAAATATTTGATGGAAAAAATATGATCCCTTGATGCTTTGATATGACTATCATTGTATCTGCCGTCTATATACTTGTCTGTCTGTCTTTCTAACCTTAAACTTTCTCTGTCCTTCTGACTCTCTGTCTCTCTTTTCCATCTCTCGACTGTTACCTTTATCCGTCTGTTTTCTCTCTCTCTCTCTCTCTCTCTCTCTCTCTCTCTCTCTATATATATATATATATATATATATACATATATATTGTGTGTGTACGTATATATATATATATATATATATATATATATATATATATGTATGTATGTATGTGTGTATGTATGTGTATGTATATATAAGTATCTTTCTCTCTCGTTTTTTTTTCTCTCTCTCTTTACTTCCTGAATTAAGTTAATGATGTAAGAATGTCGCACTGCGTGTTGTAATCGTGTCAGTATCATATGTAAATTTATTGCTATTTACGCTTGTATCATTTCTGTTGTTGTTGTTCTCGGTAGAATTTTTTGTGTGTTTCTTGTAATTGTTTATTTCCATATTAACCTTTCCAGACCTCCACTTCCCCCATTTCTTTCTTTTTTAATTAAAAAAAATTCTTCTCTTTTTTATGAGGGCAGGATATAAAAAAGATGTATAAGCTTATTCTTTTACCCTCAAGATCATTTTGACTTGACTTGACACACTTGCACTCACACACACACACACACACACACACACACACAACCCCCCCCCCTCCACACAGACACAGAGAGAGAGAGAGAGAGAGAGAGAGAGAGAGAGAGAGAGAGAGAGAGATTGAAGGAAGAAGTAAATGTAATGCTTGATCTGACTTTAACTTCAGGGGGGAAAATCCGTTCACATATGACATGACATGACATCGTGTTTTGTTCACTGATTTAGTTTTTTGTGCATTAAACCGCACATAATCCATTCGGCTGGTGTTTTCTTGCAGTTTTTATGTCAAAACTATTTCTATGGAGGAAAGATTCAAATGAAACGAGTTGTTATCTTCTAACAAGTCACATCTAACAAGTCACAAGTGGTTTTTATATGCAGAGCGTTGACATACAGTGAAAATGATAACAGACCGAGAATAAAGCCTTGAGGTGCACCAGATCTAATTGAGTCTGATTTAGGAGATCTTGATATTAATAATCGTTTTCTTTTGACAAGAACGATAAAGTGAACTGAAAAAAGTGTATTCTTGCATGTTTTGTGTATTTTTCAACAGGAGAAGATGATTAATGACATTGGCGGCTTTTGAATAGTGTAGACTGTCTGGGTGAATCAGATTTCAAATGTGAAAACGTACCAGTATATTTTTTCCGATATATTTTTTTTCATAATTGATGTCGGCCTGGTATTCGAGGCACGTACACAGAAAAGGAGCGACAGCACGATAGAGAGAGAGATGGGGGGGGGGGGGGGACACAGACAGACAGACAGACAGACAGAGAGAGTCTGAAGTCTGAATGGTTTATTATTCATCCCTTTCTACCCGTGACAATAGAGGTGGGGGGGGGGGAGGGGTGCGGGGTCTTCCGTGTTGACGTCCATTGTAAAGAACAACGCCAGTATATGGAAAGCAAACAAAGGGAAAGAAAGAGAGAATTAGAAATAAAAGAGAAAGATAGGGTTGTGGTGGAGAAAGAAGGGAGATACAGACAGGGACAGAGCGAGCGAGAGAGAGACAGAGAAAACGGCAGACGGAGAAAGAGATAGATAGTCAGACTGACCGTCAGGTAATAGGCATTTCACAATGGGGAAAAAAAAAAAGACAAAAAAGAAAAGAAAAGTGCGTTTCATGTGTCAAAATAATATACAAAATCATCTTCCCCCTCTCTTCCGTGCGTGTGTGTGTGTTTGCGCGCGCGCGCGCGTGTGTGTATGTGTGTGTGTGTGTGCGTGTACGCATGTGCATGTGTATGTGTGTGTGCATTCACCTTTCTTTACATTTCCTTTCTTTATATTTCTCATGAAAAAAAAGTAATGAATAATGAACACTGTTTTAACCGTCACGCGTCCGCGAGATGAATCCAAAAGAATGAAAATAGCCAAAAATAAATGAAGAAAAATAGAACAAGAATGAAAAGGGAAAGTCTCAAGGACTGGAATAGAAACGTCTGTTATCAACTAAGGAAAAGTTGAGAGTAAATCTATAAACTATCATACATGAAAAGAACCCAAAACCTCTCCATTTGAGAGATTGAAAAAAAAAAAAAAAAGAATTCACATTATCATTTTCCTTGATCTGCTCTTGGTATATCGGTTATTCAATTCTATCCTACGTTATTTCTGGTGACATTTGTTTTCTTTCTTTTTTGTTGTTTGTTGAAAAAATAACTGCGTAGCTAATGGTTCCCCTCTAATCAGTTTGTTTAGCAAATCACCCACATACCACAGATACGTCCTTGCGTTGTACATGGGTGCTTGATAAAGTTCTTTGTTCTACGCTGGCACCTATCAGTTTGTCCCACAGAACTGCCTACAACACCATTTGCTAAACTGAGCTGGAGAGTCAATACCGCAGTTTCCTACCTTTTTTGGAGTGTCTTTTTTCCCTTGTTTATTTTTTTTATTTTTTCCACTCAGTACTGACGATGGACTTTTTAACTCTCTCCATACGAACGGCGAAGGAGACGACGCTAACAGCGTTTCACCCCAATTATCATCATCAATATATTGCAAGCGGAAGGCTCTTATACTGAAGAGGTGAATGTTGACAAAGAATACCACAATTCTGACGACGGATGCTAAAGGTTGGGTCGTTCAGACACCCACAGGACATCCGAGGGGTCTGTGTAGAGGAGAAGAGAGGACTGGCCGTACTGAGCTAGTTAACGAAATGGACGTTGTTTGAAAATTACAACAAGAAACAGGAGAGAGCTTAATTTGTAAATGCACTCGTCGTAATGAAACACAAAACTGAAATGTAGGGTTGAGGCAGACAATGTACTAGTAGTGGAAGTAGTTCTGCAGTCAATGTAGCAGAAGTAGCAGTAAGAAAGCGAAAAGAAGAAGAACAAGAAGGGGGAAAAAACCTGTCATGAATTTGTCAAAGTGAAATGTTCGTCCGGGAATAAAGACGGTGGCACTGATAACACCCACGCACATTAAACGAGCAGGTGAGATAACAGCTTGAAAGCTTCGAGAAACAAGGAGAAATAAATAGAAAAGGAAGTAGTTGTCATCTACGGCAGAAGGAAGGAACTGAGTATGTGGAATCATGTAGATGTAGTTTACAAAAGAAACGAACGAAGAAAAAAAGAAAGAAAAAACAAAGTATGAGAATATATACCTGGAACTCACAACAAAAGAAGAAGTAAAAACACACATGCATTCAACTAAAGGAATTCTCAGTACATTAACCCTCGTCAATTCCACCATGAAAAATGAAAAAGTCAGTGCAACAAAGAACAAAGGCGGCCAAACCAACAACAACAAAAGGAAGGGTAAAAATTGAGGTGAAAATGACGAAAATAACGCAAAAAAAAAGAAAAAAGTACGAAACCAAAGCCCGAAAAAAAAGGTATTTACACGACCATGACGAAAAAAAGAAGCTGGAATAAAAATCGGGAAAGAAAGAAAATTATTGTAGAAAGCAAGTAGACATATATGACAATAAATAAATAAATAAAACAGAAAGAAAAGAAAATGACATGATAAAAACAATAAACAAGAACGAAAACAATAAAGAAAGTTGTTTTTTTAAGAGAAAAAAAGGAAGTGAAAATTTTACAAGACAGAAAAGAAGAAGAACGTAAGACGAAAAAGGAAGGAAAATATATAAAGAAAGAAAAAGAAATGAAAAAAAAAAGAATAGGAAGAAAAACGATGATATAGGAGATACATGAAAAAAAAAGAAAAAGAAAACAAGAAAGATGAAGGAGTACAAAGAAACAAAGCTAAAATGAACGACAGAAAATGAAGACGAAGGAGATGAAGAAAAGGAAAGATGATACCGGCATTAAAAAACAACAACGATGGAGTAAAAAAAAAAAACAAAAAAAACCCAACAACACATGAAACATATCCGATGAAAAAAGGAAATAATGAGGAACAGAGGCGAAAGGCACCAGACTAAAAAGGAAAGAAAAATATGCGCCAAGGGAGACAATTTTTGACAAATGGCAGCAGTTGTGGCAGTAGCAATGATAGTAGTAGTAGTAGTAGTAGTAGACGGAAACGAGAAAAAAGAAAAGATTAAACAAAAACCATGAGAAGAAAAAAAGTATTGACAAAAGTAATAGTAAGAAGATGAACAAGAGAAGGAAGATAAGATATCACAGAGAAAAAGAAAGAAGAAGAAAAAAAAAAGACAGAAGAAGAAAAAAAGAAACAGAAAGAAGAAGAAGAAAAAAAAGAAACAGAAAGACCGACAGAAAAAAACAACACAGACAAACAAACAAAACGACAAGAAATTCAAATTTTACCTCCCACGGTTTCGTTTTCAGTGTGTGTGTCAGCGACAGAAGAAGAACACCGTTCCTCAGCAGAGATTACCCAGCCAGGTATTGTTTCAAAGTACTGGTTGAAGCAGTAATCATAAGCTTGGGGACATCTCAAAAGAAGAAGCAGAAGGAAGAAGAAAAAAAACCAACCCAAAAAAACTTTCAAAACTTTTCAGTGGATCAAACACCTAGACAAAAAAAGAAAAAAAGCGGGGAGAAAGCGCGCCACTAGTGAGAGCACGCTTGCAAGTTACTAGCAGTAGTGGGTTGCCGCTTCAGACAGAGACAGAGAGAAAAAACCAATCCCCGTGCGCCAACCTTGGTTCTCTGGGAGACCGGCTGCTGGGATGGTCGTCCGTTTGAAGGAAGAAGGAAGGATGGTCCGCCTGTGTGAACGAAGGTGAAATGGACGAGCACGGGAGTTGTGCGCCGTTTTTAAGTAGCTTGGCTCGGGGTGGTGGTGGTCGTCTTGTTGTTGTGTTGCTCGTGACACTCGTGGAATGGCTGGGCCGTGCGACGCGGGGAGGTGGTGTGGTGTGGGCGTGACGGCACAGGGACAACAAAGCTTGGGCGCCGGCCTGCTCCACTGCTAGCTACCACGGTGCCTGACTCGCTCCTGAGGCTGGGAGAGTTAGAGAGAGAGGGGGTGAGAGGGAGAGAAAGGGAGAGAGAGATCGGGGGAGGGAATGTGAGAGAGAGTGAGTGAGAGAGAGGGAGGGAGGGAGAGAGAACAAGAGCGAGAGAGAGGGAGAGAGAGAGAGAGAGACCGTGCCAGACAGCCCACGTGTATATATATATATATATATGTGTGTGTGTGTGTGTGTGTGTGTGTGTGTGTGTGTGTGACTTTGTGTGTGTGTGTGTGTGTGTGTGTGTGTGTGTGTGTGTGTGTGTGTGTGTGTAACTCTTTGTGTGTGTGTGTGTGTGTGTGTGTGTGTGTGTGGAGTGACTACCTGAGCTAAAGAAGTATGCGTGTGCACGCAAACATTTATGTGAAGTGTGTGGGTTGAATGTGCACCTTGCTTTGTTTTTGCTGTTCTTTATTGTCTGCCCCAAGAAGCTCCGTCACTACTGGGTTCCCAGCCTGTTGTCGTTTTCAACTTCATTTTGTTTTAAATGAAGAAAAAGAATAAGGTGGGATGGTTTGGGATGGTGGGATTAGAGGTTAAACTCAAGAGGGAAGAAGTGGTCAATAAAAAAGATACAAATATCTTACACTGTATCAATTCTACGTTTTGAGAGGACACATGATGATGATGATGGTATGATGACGATATGGATACTTACGACACCATACATAGTTTAGTTCGAATAACAGTGCAGTCCACCGGTGAGAGCTCTGGCTAAGCAGGAATCCTGATGAGATTTCCTCCCAGCGAAACAGCCTTGTCTGATGCCTCGCGTGCTGACCCTTTGACGCTTCATTGCGTTGCGTTTGGTTGTATGCAAGATGGTCAGCAGTGTTCGACGATGACCAGTCAGAACAGCCGAGGAGGTAACTGCTGTCCCGACTGTTTCGGCTAGAATTTGATTATAGTGGAGAGTATAACATCCCCTCTCTCTAGGCCAAGAAGGTTTTAGGACAGTCAGCGTTGGGGATGGTTACCCACAGGCCACCCAGCCCCCAAGTCTACAGCATTGTTTGATTTACTGTATAAAGAATACGTTAGGGTCTGGAATATCAACATCTCGACAAACAGACAGAGCTACTTCGGCAGAGCTGGTTAGTTTTTGGACTCACGGCAGAGTTGGTTAGCTTTTGGACTCTCGGCAGAGTTGGTTAGCTTTTGGACTCTCGGCAGAGTTGGTTAGCTTTTGGACTCACGGTCCAGTAGTTCATCAGTTATCAGGCTTCGAGGTCCTGTTTCAGCAAGGTGTTGTGTCCTGGGGAAAAGGCATTTTAAACTGGTTTCCCTGCATCCACGTATGTGTTAATGGGTAACTGACTTCCGGTTGGAGATGGTTAAAACTGCGGAATGAGAGGGTTGGCACCCTGCCTTCCCAAACACAGCGGGTAGGAACTCACTGCCACGACGGCTGTGAGATCTTTAACACCTAAACTTTTGAAGAGAAGGGCATACAAAAGCTAGATCACGGAATTCGTAATATTACAACAGACAGTCATACAGACAGGCAGCCGGACATACATGTGTTCAGAGATACAAAGAGATATTCGGATAAGTAAAAAAAATAATAAAGACAGACTGACAAATGGATAAGAAGACTGATAGATAGACTGACAGACTAATATATAGGTAGATGGACAGATCTATAGACAGACGTCAGGTATGGGCATCTTATAAAGATTCTTAGAAAGTACCTACTGACACCAGCAGAATTTAGTCGTCTTTGACGTGTAGAGATTCATGTTTTAACAAATGTATGCCGGGGTGATACTCAAAACTAATATTATGTTGGGAAGGCGAGAAGCAATTCCATTCAAGCTTTTACTCTCTCTCTCTCTCTCTCTCTCTCTCTCTCTCTCTCTCTCTCTCTCTCTATATATATATATATATATATATATATATATATATATTTGTGTGTGTGTGTGTGTGTGTGTGTGTGTGTGTGCGTACACGAATTTTAAACTGACATATTACTTGGTCAATGCGGCAATTATATCATATACAAAATGGGGTAATAGTTTATATTCAGTCACATTACATTAAAACAACACAAACACACACGCGCGCACACACACACATACACATGCTCTGTTTGTCAATATTTTTGTTTATCAAATCATTGTTGTTTTACAGTGTTCACAAATATCTGGGTTACTGCCAAACATACGTGCCTCATCTGTACCTCGAAAAATAGTTAATAGTCCTTTAGAAGACCCAATGATTTGACACACCATGATTTATCAAAATTATAATAGCATGCACAACAGTCAGTGTTAACAACGTTGACATTTATATTTTTCAACACTTCGGTATTTTGCTATTCTCATTGTGCTCATTTATTTGGCTATAAAATGACAGAAGACACAAAATGAAAACTACAACAACAACAAAAAAGGAAAAACAAACAAAATTTAATATAAAAAAAATAAAATAAAATAAAAAAAATAATAATAATAACAATAATGGATACTTATATAGCACACTATCCAGAAATCTGCTCTGGGTGCTTTACAAAAATGCTTTTGTTAACATAAAACATTATATCTATGTTACATACACACACCAAAATGTGACTACACACACACACACACACACACACACACACACAGACACACACACACACACACACAGACACACACACACACACACACGCACACACACACGCACACACACACACACACACACACACACACACACACACACACTGCATACATACATTTTAACATACAAATGTATCTAACAGCTACCCTAACACATACGCACACATAGGCAGGCACAAACTTACATAAACACACGAAAAACAAAACAAAACAGATCAAATAAAAAATGGATAAATAAATAGAAAACGAGTTGGTTGCTAATAACAAGAACAACGCAACCAAAAGAGCACACAACCAATGAACAAAGGGCACGCAAATTTCTAATCTTGGCCATGTGTGTGAAGGGGGGTGGGTTGGGGGATGGGGTGTTCGCTTGCACGTGCTTTCCTATATACATATGCGAACAAAATGAAATAATATATCTCCATTACCAAGTGAATCTAGGTCACGAGGGATATTCGAGGTATCTTACATAAAAAACCAAACCAATCCAAACAAACAAAAAACATGAATTGGAAATTATATACAGACACAAATACGGGAGGAAATAAACCATCCTTTCTTCCTGATTCACTTGGGGCATTGTCCTAGGTCGTTTATATTCCACTGATAATTGTCTTAGTTATATTGATTGCCTGATTGATTGATTGATGTGGATACATATATAGCGCCTGTCCTCGGTCGGAGACCACGCTCTACGCGCTTTACAAACACGGGGTAATTCGCACAACAGGCTGCCTACCTGGGTAGAGCCGACTGACGGCTGCCACTGGGCGCTCACCATTCGTTTCCTGTGTCATTCAGTCAGATTTCAGACACCCACACATACACACTCAGACATGTAAGATTTTACGCGTATGACCGTTTTGTTTATTTACCCCGCCGTGTAGGCAGCCATACTCCGTTTTCGGGGATGTGCATGCTGGGTATGTTCTTGTTTCCATAACCCACCGAACGCTGACATGGATCACAGGATCGTTAACGTGCGTATTTGATCTTCTGCTTGCATATACACACGAAGGGGGTTCAGGCACTAGCACGTCTGCACATATGTTGACATGGGAGATCGGAAAATTCTCCACCCTTTATTCACCAGGCACCGTCACCGAGATTCGAACCCGGGACCCCCAGATTGAAAGTCCAACGTTTTAGCCATTCGATTATATGCCTGTGCGGTGCTTCTTTTGTCCCCTTGACTGTTGCTGTAAGCTTGTTAGTGGGGTGTGCTTATCGGTGATACAGAAATGAAGAGGATAATCGCTTTCGCGGTCGCCGAGTTGTTTAAGCGTTGGACTTTCAATCTGAGGGCCCCGGGTTCGAATCTCGGTAACGGCGCCTGGTGGGTAAAGGGTGGATATTTTTTTCCGATCTCCCAGGTCAACATTATGTGTAAGCCTGCTGGTGCCTGAACCACCTTCTTGTGTACACGCACGCACAAGGTCAAACACGCACCTTAAACATCCTGTGCTCCATTTCAACATCCAGTAGGTTATGGAAACAAGAACATACCCAGCAAGCACCCCCCGAAAACGGTGTATGGCTACCTACATGGCGGGTTGAATAAGGAAAACATTCATACACATAAAATGCTATGTCTGTCTCAGCGTGTTTGTGTGCGTGCCTGAAATCTGATTCAATGACACTGGGAAACGCATGATGAGCGACCAATGGCAGCCGTCAGTCGGCTCTCCCAAAGTAGGCAGCCTGTTGTGCAAATGACCCCGTGTTTTTAAACCACGTTGAGCTTGGTCTCCGATCGAGGACAGGTGCTACATTAGTATCCATATCATCACCATCTAAACTAACATCTGGCTTGTCAAAATACAGTTTTAAGTCAAAGTGATTACTTTAGTGTTTTGGTTGGATGATTCGACTGCCATGTTACATGCGCTCAGCATAAAGATGAATGACATAGCAAAACGTGTGTGTGTGTGTGTGTGTGTGTGTGTGTGTGTGTGTGTGTGTGTGTGTGTGTGTGTGTGTGTGTGTGTGTGTGTGTGTGTGTGTGTGTGTGTGTGTGTGTGTGTGTGTGTGTGTGTGCTTATGTTTCTGTGTCTGTGTTTGTGTCTGTGACTTTATATATTGTCACTAAAAACCATAAGATGATTCATGTGTCTGGTTGTGTAATGAACTATGTATATGTATATATATATATATATATATATATATATATATATGTGTGTGTGTGTGTGTGTGTGTGTGTGTGTGTGTGTGTCTGTGTGTGTGTGTGTGTATCAGCATAATCACTTACATCTGTTATTGTTTATGTTCACATTTTTTCCCATCTATTCTGAATTGTCAATAATGAATTCATATATATATATATATATATATATATATATATATATATATATATATATATATATATATATATATATATACATAATAAAACGGTGGTCGACCCAAGAAAGTCCGGAAAAAAAAGACTGTCATGTTACAGCCACAGAGCCTATAAACTTGGCCAGCCTGTGGAATACTCGATTGAAAAAACAACAGGCGTCTGTTTCAGCACACACACACACACACACACACACACACACACACACATACACACACACGCGCGCGCGCGCTAGCGCGCACGCACACGCACACACATACACACACACAGTGTGTGTGCGTGTGTGTGTGTGTGTGTGTGTGTGTGTGTGTGTTGTGTGTGTGTACATCTTGTTTTGATCACTTGTTCAAGGACGAATGCATGTTCGAGTCATAACCTCAATGAATATTCATGTTCTCTATTATCTGATGCTATCCCAGGATTCGGATCTGGGAGACCTTGGCTTAAGATGACATGACGCTTTGATATCCTCTTTCTTTATATAGACACTTCAATGGAAACCAGTCCACACAATAGAATCCTCTCATACATGACATGACGCAACATTATATAATGCGATACGATACGATACATGCAAATTATCTCTCTCTCCCTCTCTCTCTCTCTCTCCCTCCCCCCTCTCTCTCTGTATGTGCGTGTGTGTGTGTGTGTGTGTGTGTGTGTGTGTGTGTGTGTGTGTGTGTGTGTGTGTGTGTGGCATATTAGATTTCGCCATTTAACTTACTTAGGCAGTAAAAGTATCATCTCTCTCTCTCCCTCCCTCCTGCCCCCCATGCCCTCCCCCCTCTCTCTCTCTCGCTCTCTCTCTCTCTCTCGCCCATCCATCTCTCTACTCTCATCTCACCCTCTCTCTCTCTCTGACCCACACACACACCGACTCTTCCATGTATACGAACGCTTTCGTACTGGGTCAGAACCAAATCAGGAATCTGCCCACGCATTCAGAATAAAGAATCAGACAGTGTACTACAGCTCATGCAAATCATGAATGTATGATTCAGAGAGAAGTGGTGACAACATTAGTAAATAAGAATATTGCAGAATGTGGATGAATGGGGACATTCTGATTATACCAAGTCAAATCGGATTAAGCCGCCTACAAATGAACCATGTGTGTGCTGACCACCGGTCAGTTCTTAAAACTAGCCAAAGAGAACACAGCATGATTTCTGAAGGTTAAGAATCAACTCACCCACGTCAAACTCAAACCAAGTTAAAACACCGAATACGGCATGAAGCGATCACATCACCGGATCATATAGTGTCACAGAAAAGAGTGAGAGGTAAACTAAAAGAATCTTGACAAGAGAGGCAAGGCCTTCAAGACTCACTTGTGATAAATTAAGTCCCCTAGCATTAATTACAGAGTAATTTCCCTTTTTCACTATCTGCACCAAAACGTTTGCAAAATAAATAAAAATTCCATGCTTAGCAAAAGAAGTTCCTGTTTGAACAAAAAATGATAAGAATGACTCCTCTTGTTGTTGTGTCAGAATAAGAGGTCAAAGTGCCAAGTTTAGAGAATACAAAAAATATAAATATAACAGTAAATGCAGTTTGCATATAATTAGGCTTCTTTTTATTTTTATTTTTTTTTTTTGTGCCCATCCCAGAGGTGCAATATTGTTTTAAACAAGATGACTGGAAAGAATTGAATTTTTCCTATTTTTATGCCTAATTTAGTGTCAACTGACAAAGTATTTGCAGAAAAAATGTCAATGTTAAAGTTTACCACGGACACACAGACACACACACACACACACACACACACACACAACCGAACACCGGGTTAAAACATAGACTTACTTTGTTTACACAAGTGAGACAATAAAAGTCGACTCACATGGAATAAAAGAGGCGACGTATTGAGCCACAGGCTCTTCTTCAGGCAAATGAAAAGACATTTGCATTGACTCGAAGAAGAAATGGTACATCCATCCATCCATCCATCCATCTTTCCAACCAGCCGGTCATTCGCCCATACATTACTTACGCATATACATAGGTTACGAGACCTACCTGCTTTCGCACGTACACACCAACACGTTCATACAGACATACGTGGAGTTATGGCCTAGAGGTAACGCGTCCGTCTAGGAAGCGAGAGAATCTGAGCGCGCTGGTTCGAATCACGGCTCAGCCGCTGATATTTTCTCCCCCTCCACTAGACCTTGAGTGGTGGTCTGGACGCTAGTCATTCGGATGAGACGATAAACCGTGGTCCTGTGTGCAGCATGCACTTAGCGCACGTAAAAGAACCCACGGCAACAAAAGGCCGGTTGTTCCTGGCAAAATTCTGTATAAAAATCCACTGCGATAGGAAAAATAATAAAACTGCACGCAGGAAAAAATACAAAAAAAAAAGATGGTGGCGCAGCCCGAATTTCACACAGAGAAATCTGTTGTGATAAAATGAAATACAAATACAAACTACAAAATACATGCGTAGATTACGGACATACAACCATACATACACATTAATTGATACGTATTGTAACATTGTTTCAATGGGCGTATCACAACAATGTGAAAACCGACACCATAAAAGTGCATCAGCAACGGCCACTAGAGGAGATCCACACGGAAAGAGAATATGCTTTCTTTGTCCACAGGTAACCACGATACACGTGGGCATGGAGTCGGAAAGCCTTTCCATAACTTAAAGACATTTCAAAATATGAAAAGAACTTCTCTCCGATCAGGGCATCGGGTTTCC
>NC_134882.1:51169144-51201644 GCF_041734735.1 Babylonia areolata | reverse complement strand
TCACGGCAGTGGACCCCCGCCCCACCCACCAACCCACTGCGGGAGCTAACCTTTCAAAGTCATGACTCTCGCTGCGGAACCATTTCAATTCCACCCAGAGCTGGCTGGGCCTTCCAGACACGCTCCATACTCATTTTGCTGCTGACCCAGACTGACTGTTGTGCAGAGAATGCCCAGTTCTCTGATGATGGATTGATTAGCTTGAGCCTTGGAGCTGATTGTGGGACTGCTTGGGTTTTTTTGTTGTTGTTTTGGTGTGGTTTTTTTTTTTTTTTCATCGGCGCGCTCTTGCGCGCGCGCGCACACACACACACACACACACACACACACACACACACTCACACACACATATTTATGTGTGTGTGTGTGTTTGTCTGTCTGTCTGTATATATGTCTGTTAATGTGTGTGTGAAAGAGAGAGAGAGGAGAGCAGGGTCACGTAAGGTAATGATGACGAGTCAGTGCTAATCAGCCAAATGGGAACGCACTGTTGTGTACCCTGTGCTGTGAACTGTTCTGTGGTGCATTTGCTCGTGCAACTGCATAAACCAGTGATCACGTGCACGCACGCACGCACACACGCACACACACACACACACACACACACACACACACACACACACACACACACACACACACACACACACTATCAGAAATATAGATACATCTCAAATAAAACCAAGTTGGGATTCGATGAGATCATCTTTTCTCTCCAAACGTTTTCAAACTTTGCTCCATTCAACCTCCATTTTTTTTTTTAAGTTATGATTTTTTCAGCTAGTGTTGATTCTGAGGGGTTGGATGGAATAATGTGGTATAATTCTGATGATGATTACATGGATATTATATAACGCCTATCATCGGTCAGAGACCAAGGTCTAAGCGCTTTACAAACACATAGTGATGGCCTAGAGGTAACGCGTCCGCCTTGGAAGCGAGAGAATCTGAGTGTGCTGGTTCGAATCACGGCTCAGCCGCCGATATTTTCTCCCCCTCCACTAGACCTTGAGTGGTGGTCTGGACGCTAGTCATTCGGATGAGACGATAAACCGAGGTCCCGTGTGCAGCATGCATTTAGCGCACGTAAAAGAACCCACGGCAACAAAAGGGTTGTTCCTGGCCAAATTATGTAGAAAAATCCACTTCGATAGGAAAAACAAATAAAACTACACGCAGGAAAAAAAAAATAAAAATAAAAAAGGGGTGGCGCTGTAGTGTAGCGACGCGCTCTCCCTGGGGAGAGCAGCCCGAATTTCACACTGAGAAATCTGCTGTGATAAAAAGAAATACAAATACAAATAGTCATTTGCACATCAGGCTGCCTACCTGTGTAGACCCGACTGACAGCTCTCACTGTGCGCTCATCATTCGTTTCCTGTGTCGATCAATTAGGTTCCAATCATGTACTCATAATTATACTCATACAAACATTTTACGTGTATGACCATGTGGTGGGAACAGGGACGTACAGGCAATTCTGATAAATCAGTGCTTAATGGCCATGAATAGATGTTAAGTTACGTAACAGGTGAAATTTGTATCCCTTTACGATCATGGAGACAATTGATTTGATATCCACTGTACCTTGGGCTCAGCATACATAAGGTAGAGCCCAATTTCCTCCTTCTTCTGCCGTTTTACTCAGGGACCCTCAGATTGACATTCCAACGTCTCTCTCTCCTCTCTCTCTCTCTCCCTCTCCGTACATATGTAGATGTGTCTGTTCTTCACTTTTTCCCCTTTCTTGTTCACCCTTCACAGTTGTTTCATTTCTGTGTGTTTGTTATTTGGAGTTCTTACTGTATTTTCCTAATCCTTGACTCTTCGTACTATCAACTCCAACCACAACCCATCTTCTTTCTCTGCAAACTGGTCAATACAGACTGGATAATCCGTGCTTTTGAGCTGACTTTGAGGTGATCAATAAACCGAAACGTGTCAGTACTGTCCGTAATCCTCGTAGTTATGATGTTCACTCTCGAGGTGTTGTCGACTTGTTTAATCCACCGTCTTTAGCAAACATTGCACGCAAATCGAAGTGCTGACACACGCACAACAAGACAACCAGACTATTCCGTCCACATGTTCGCGTGCGTCGCTTCTCCTTCCTAACAGACACACATAAAGTGACACGCATGCACACACAAGCACACACACACAACCTCTCTCTCTTTCTCTCTCTCTTTCTCTTCCCCCTCCCCCTACTATCTCTCCCTCTGCCTCCCTCCCTCTCCCTCTTTATCTCTCTTTCTCTCCCTCCCTCCCCCTCTCTATCTCTCTCGCTCTTCCCCTTTCTCCATCACTTTCTTTCTCTCTCTCTCTCTCTCGCTCGCTCTTTCCCCCTCCTACCCCCCCCCCCCTCTCTCTCTCTCTCGTCTCCCTCCCCCATCTGTCTCGCTCTTTCTTTCTCTTTCTCCCTCTCTCTCCCTTGCTCTCCACCCAAATCTCTCTCTCTCTCTCTCTCTCTCTCTCTCTCTCTCTCTCTCTCTCTCTCTCGCTGTCTCTCAGCAAGCTGGTTTTAGGAAGAAATACTCCACAATTGATCATTTATTTTAACTCTATGTAATGTATATGCAAAAATGTCTCTATGGCACGAGGAAAAGCAATCTATATATCGCATTCATTGATTACATGAAAGCTTTCGATTCAGTTAATTGTGATAGTTTGTGGGCAGTACTTCAAAAGATTATAAAGTCAGCTAAAATTATCCGCATGCTCAAAGGAATGTATAGCTCCGTACAGTCCTGTGTTCGCTGGGGTCCTGTCATGTCATAATTCTTTGACTGTTCGTCTGGAGCAAAACAAAGCTGTTTGTTATCTCCCTTGCTATTTTCAATCTTGATTTCGGAAGTTGTTGATGAGGTTAATAAAAATGGAAAACATGGTTTTCAGTTCATACCTGGTTTATAAGAAATATTTCTCCAGCTGTTTGCAGATGACGTTGCTTTATTTTCTTCAACTCCAGTTGGATCACAAAATGAACTGAACAATCTTGAAAAAGCATCAAAAACTCTCGGAATAAAAGTAAATCTGCGCAAAACGAAAATAATGATTTGTAGAAAAGGTGGTCATTTGTCAAAAGCTGAAAAATGGTTTTATTATGGAGAGGAAATTGAAATAGTAAACAATTATGATTACTTAGGTTTCCGCTTGACTACCAAACTATCTTTTGCTTATGCGTTAGAAGAATATGTGGCCAAAGCAAAAGGCGGGGTTGTCGAAATCATGCGTACAATATGGAATCTTGGGAGCATTGATATAATTGTGTTCTTTTAACTGTTTGATACACAAGTAAAACCCATGTTGCTGTATGCGCCAGAACTATGGGGAACTATGTGCTTTTAAACACTAGAATCAGTTCATTCATTTGCAAGTAAACGATTTTTGAATGTAAGCCCCCAAAACGCCGAACGGTGATGCAGGTAGGTATCCTCTGTACATTGATAGCTGCATTAGTGCACTCCGCTACTGGTTTAAACTGCAACAGATGCCCATAACAAGAATTCCAAAACAAGTGTATATTATGAGTGTGAACAAGATGACCAGCTGCCAAAATGATCATGTAAGATATTGTGCGTCTACAACAAGGCGCTGTTTAGATGTTTATGGATTTTCTAAGTTTGGTTTAATGGTGGTGTAGGAAACGAGGAAGCTTTCCTTTGAACATTAATTTTAAACAACGTATGGTGGACTGATATATACAAGACTGGTCAAGCAAACTATATAGTAGTAATCGTTTTGAAACATGCTGTTCCTTTAAAATCATTGTTGCAGCCAGAAAAATATTTATTTGATCTTACCATTTCCAAATTCAGATCGTATTTTACTAAATTCAGATTTTGAGTAAACGAACTTAAAGTCAATGAGCATTACAAGAATAGACTGAAAAACTGTACCATTTGTGGAGGGTACGAATTCGAAATTCGTGTACCGGCAATTTGTCTACAATACGATATTCTGAGAAAGAAATGCTTATCTAAGTATATACAAAATTTAAGGATTCACACATTACACCACTCACTTCAAACTGTCAACAGCACTGTGTCCAGAGATGTAGCAATGATTACTTTTTATGCGTTATAACAGAGAGCAGAAAACGCTCAGTCTTATATAAAAAGAAAAACATTTTTCTAAATTACACTTATTTACTTAGTTTTGTTATATTATCAGTTTATTCTATCTAGCTTTTTGTTGTTCATCCAACTCAAGGTTTGTGTGTGTATACAACACGTGCATTCATTTGTATACAGGTCGGTGGCCTTACATTAAAACAGTTCTGAGTTCTCTCTCTCTCTCTCTCTCTCTCTCTCTCTCTCTCTCTCTCGCGCGCGCGCGCGCGCGCGCACGCGCTCTTTCTCTCTTTTTCTCGCTTTCGCTCTCTCTCTCCCCCACACCCGTCTCTCTCCCTGTCATCTACATCTCTCTCCCCCACACCCGTCTCTCTCCCTGTCTTTCATATACATCTCTCCCCCCACACCCGTCTCTCTCCCTGTCTTTCATATACATCTCTCTCTCCCCCCCCCCACACACACACCCGTCTCTCTCCCTGTCTTTCATCTACATCTCTCTCCCCCCCCCCCCAACACCCGTCTCTCTCCCTGTCTTTCATATACATCTCTCCCCCCCACACCCGTCTCTCTCCCTGTCTTTCATCTACATCTCTCCCCCCCCCCCACACCCGTCTCTCTCCCTGTCTTTCATCTACATCTCTCCCCCCCACACCCGTCTCTCTCCCTGTCTTTCATCTACATCTCTCTCCCCCACACCCGTCTCTCTCCCTGTCTTTCATCTACATCTCTCTCCCCCACACCCGTCTCTCTCCCTGTCTTTCATCTACATCTCTCTCCCCCACACCCGTCTCTCTCCCTGTCTTTCATATACATCTCTCTCCCCCACACCGTCTCTCTCCCTGTCTTTCATATACATCTCTCTCCCCCACACCCGTCTCTCTCCCTGTCTTTCATCTACATCTCTCTCCCCCACACCCGTCTCTCTCCCTGTCTTTCTGTGACCAAGCGCGCTATGCTTGCTCCAACACTATTCACGCACAAGCCACAGCAGACGACAGTTTTCCCTCATAACCCGCGCACAGAATGTTTGTAGCCGTGTCCCGAGTGGTTCTAACAGGGTACGGCACAAAAGACTTAACTAAATATGATCAATTGAAGGATAGACAAGATCCCACGCACAGGCCAGGAACATATAGAGGCCGTACTACAAAAGGGGCGTCGCCGACAGGATATAGATCCATTATAAAATAGGTCAAATTATTCCCTTTAAGGTTTCAGTTCTTTTAACCAAATTCAATCCATCCCTAAACCACAGCCCTTTACCACCAAGTGTACCTTGTTACAACTTGGCGCTGTGAGCATAGGATGTGCAAAGTCTCTAAATATCTCTTAATAAATCACTGCTCCCAGCCAAGCTAATCTCTATCACATACTTGGTGCTGTGAGCTAGGATCGTACAGGGACAAGAGGTTGCATTAACAGTCACATAGGGATAGTTAGACATAGGAGAAGAGAGGAGACAGTGCAGCAGGTACATCAAGTCCACGAGAAGAGTCGTCGCCCCATCAAGATGGCTTCATCCGACTTCCTGCCCAAACTCCCGACACTATCCGGAGAGGAAACCGGCAGTGAAGTCGACGACTTCGTCCAGGAGGCCAGACTGATTCTCCAGCTACAGCCCCTGGATGACGCGACAGCCTCTCTCTGGCTGATATCAGCCCTTGCAGGCCGATGTCGCCAGCAGATCGTCAGGCTGCCAGCGACAGAAGTGGACACCCCAGCCAAGATCCTTCACATCATTGAGGAGAACTGGGGAGAGCAGCGAGACGCCACCAACCTTGCCACTGCGTTCTTCAACAGACAGCAGCAGCCCAAGGAGACGGTGATCGACTACGCATCCCATCTTCGGCACCTATGGACCAAGGTCAACAAGGCCGAAGATGGGGTGATGCAGGTGCCAGCGACCATCCTCCGCGACGCCTTCGCCAGAGGCCTTCAGCCAGCCGCACTCAGGCGCAATGTCAGGCGTTTCATCCGTGACCACCCTGACACCACCTTCGAGGCAGCAAAGAAGGAGGCCCTGCGATGGCTGCGGGAGGACAGCCACGCCTATGACACCAGCCCCGGCGTAGACAACACAACTGTTGCCCACCTACAATCTCAGCTGGCCGCACTCGCAGCTGAGAACACCAGCCTGCGACGTCAGCTGCAGTCACCCAAGCCAGCACACCGCCCACATCCTCAACGCTGTGCTGCTCACTGTACCCCACACCCTCCACACTGCGTCTGGTGTGAGAGGCCCGGTCACACAGAGCACCAGTGTCGCCACAAGCGACGCTACAAGGCCAGGCAACAGAATGCTGACCACCAGCCTCCAGTTCCAGCCCACAACCAGTGTGTCACTGACACACACACTGGGCAACCTGGACCAACACCAACTCCAGCTCCAAACCAGAGACGCAGGAGACGGAGGCACCACAGCATCACACCTGATGCTGTTGTCCCGCACTTGTCTCCACCTGTCATCAGCCCCGCACTGCAGAGGTCCAGCCAACAACCACCCTCTATCACGCCTACAGACCCGGTCCCACTGCACCACCAGGACAGCAAGGTGTCACACTCTGACACTGATACCGATAGTGACAGTGGTATGTGGCTGACCAGGCCCATGCCAAGACCCAGGACACCAACCCGGCGAGCTGTTCCAGAGCCCCCTCCACTACCACCAGATCCTGCACCAAGGCGATCCACACGACTGGCAACCAGGACTCCACTAACAGTGTTTTGAGACTGGTCAAACTAATTTTCTTTTGCAGCAGAGACAGTCGTGATGCATTATTTATGTTTTATCAGTTTTTTTAATTATTCTGTTCTTACCTTCTTGCCTTTCCTGTGACCTATCATTGTCATATGGCCTATGCAATGCTTTATGTTTTCATGTATGAACATGCTATAATAATTCATTTTTTTATTTATGCTATTATACATGTATGCTACTCAACATGTGCATCTGACAGTGATAAGATAGATTGATAGGCACACAAATGAATGCTTTCCATCTTCATAGTGTATTTACCAAATTGGGACCCCTTCTCTATATCAAACTCTTCAAAGTTAGGATGCATTTGACTAAGACCAAACTCTTAACTTAACCTGGCTAAAGCCACTTTGAATATAGAAGTAGGGTGTTGTTCCTAAGAAGGTTGCAGTCATTCACTTAGCTATCAGTTATCAGCTAAATTATCTCCCTTACCTGCCCAATAATTCTTGTTTGATGCTCAGCTAAGTCTCCTCACAAGAATTACTTTTAATTAACCATCGCGGACGATGGATTTCAAAAGATGGGGGGAGGTGTGACCAAGCGCGCTATGCTTGCTCCAACACTATTCACGCACAAGCCACAGCAGACGACAGTTTTCCCTCATAACCCGCGCACAGAATGTGTGACGTCACTCCGCTTACATCATTTTGTCCTCCTCGCCAGGCCACCTGCTGACGGCTTGACCAGTGTCGCGTTGTGGTACGTCATTGGCTGAGAGCAAACTTGTGTTTCTGTTCCACCGTAATTAATTAATAACTCTCTTGTCAGATCAGTAAACTACTAGTATCATATACTGGCAGAATCGTCTTAATTCCATCTTTAAATCTATTCCATTTATGTTCGCCTACGTTAAACTGATCTAACGCAGTTTGTAATTTTCAGCGACGAGCTCGTTAAAACTGACCCTGTTCAGGTGACTTAAATTAAGATTATAAATTCATCTTAAATAATCAACACTTCATTTTACACTCATTATAAAGTAGGCGTTGAGCTCTTTCTTTTGCAACTTATCCGATGCAAATCGGTTCAGTAGTCATCTAGAAATCTGTCACTGAACACCTTGTAACAAGCACAGTTCTCATCAGATTTCTTCAGATTAGTGACGATCTGGTTTGCAGCCCACGTGATTGTCTTTGTAGTTCGCCTAATTTGTATAAATTGGCCGAGCGGGTGATGAGTGGTCACTTCCACACCCGAGCCAGCCGTGGCCAGCACCTGCTCTCTCTTTGTCTCTTGCTGTGTCGCGGGCAGTGTGTCGGGTGTGTCCCCACAACAGCTGACACCTCGCTACGTATCGCTGTAAGTACTAGTGTGTAGAATGTGTTGATTTGTAAATTGTATTATTCGACACAGTACTTGTGTCCATATGAGTATGTTCAGTTATTGCTTTGTTCAGTTAATGCTTTGTTTAGTTATTGCTTTGACATGTTAGTCACAGATCGGCTATGACTGATCTAAATCATTGCCATGTCGTCATCTGCATGGAGCAGTGTTCCATTTGATTCTTAACGTCACAGTCAGTGACGTCTCTCGACACAGATAGTTTGTTCCAGAATGTTCTAGTGAGTGCGTAAAGTTCATTCACCACTTAATGGTTAAGCCATGATGGTTCTTCATTTAATATCTGGTCTATCAGTTTGCCAGTATTATATCTAATCCACTGATTCATTTGAGTCACTTTGACACAGTATAAGTTTTACCTAGTCTATACTGTCAGTGTACTTTCACCAAGTCAGCATCGCTTCAATCACTTTAACTGAGCTATTTAAATGTATTAGAAATGTCATTTGATGTCAGCGTTTGGTCTTCACACATATGCATTATGTTGTTGCGTATCCCAAACCCGAGTGATAGTCTTTCCATGTAAAATGTGTACATGCGCTTTATTATTCACTTGTGTTGACCTGTTGTACTTATGACATTTGTTTGTGTCATTTCAGGCACTGTCTTCTTCTCTTTTTATCTTCTCTTAGCATTGTCTTCTTCTTTTAGAATATTGTAAATAAAACAATAGAAAACCCCATTTGTGACTGGCCTCTATATGTTCCTGGCCTGTGCGTGGGATCTTGTCTATCCTTTAATTCAGTCAATCATATTTAGTTAAGTCTTTTGTGCCGTACCCCCTTCAGTAACCACTCGGTACACGGCTACATTTCATATACATCTCTCTCCCCCACACCCGTCTCTCTCCCTGTCTTTCATATACATCTCTCTCCCCCACACCCGTCTCTCTCCCTGTCTTTCATCTACATCTCTCTCCCCCACACCCGTCTCTCTCCCTGTCTTTCATATACATCTCTCTCCCCCACACCCGTCTCTCTCCCTGTCTTTCATCTACATCTCTCTCCACCCACCCTCTCTGTTGTTTTCTCTCCGCGTCGCTCTCAATAATGGATGTCAGTATAAAACACAATTGCTTTGATTAAAAAAAAAATCGTGAAGGGAATTCAATTTAGAAGGCACTCCACTCAGATCTCTTGTCTCTCCACCTCTGTCTCAGTCTCTCTGTCTCTGCCTCTGTCTCTCTCTCTGTCTGTCTGTCTCTCTCTCTTTGATATACATCTGACGCTCTTTATATACAGCCAAGTTGACTTTGTTGATGTCTTCTAAACGACAAAATGATGTGTGGAATTTGTCCACCTTCCTGCACAAAGCATTTAAATTTAGAGAAATTGCAACTTCATGATAATGTTTTGTTATTATAAATGTTGTTTCAAGTAATGTTCTTCTTTTTTTTTGTTTTTTGTTTTGTTCATATCTTTTCAAACAAATGCGACGCAACAGATGCTGTTTGTGTACCCCTTCATAGGGGCATATGGCCTAATGAATAAATTGTCCGTATCCATATCCGTATCTCTCTCACTCTTTCCCTCTTTCTTTCTTACTTTCTTTATCTCTGTCTCTCTCTCTCTCCCTCACCCTGTCTCTCCCTCCATCCCTCCCTCCTAAAGCACTAAAATCAGCACTATGCCTGAGAACCGCTACTCTGGCTGCTTAGATGGGGGGGGGGGGGAGGGGGGAGGACTTGGGGAGGGGGGGAGGGGAGCGGGGGGCAGAAAATGGCACAGCGTCATAATTGATCAATCAGGAAATTACAGGGCTGCACTCACCGCTTGCTTCTTCTGCCCCCCTCCCACTCCCCCCCCCCCCCCCCCACCCCCCCTCCACCTCCGAAACGTCCGCTCCTCGTGAGATAATTCGTCAGAGACAGCTGCGTCTCTTGCCGTACGCGGTCGTCTGTGTTTTGATCGATCATGGACAATGCACGCTCAGCTTCTGCTTGTGTGTGTGACCCTGCTGCCGGGAAGGCAGTTTTTTGTCTGGGCTCACTGCGGCTTTATGGACTAAGCTACTATTTGGAGAGAGTCAGAGAGAGAGAAAGAGAGACAGACAGACAGAGGGAGACAGAGACAGAGAGAAACACTGAAGACAAGACAAGGTAAGACGCACTTCTTGAGCCAGGCCATCTGACTATGTCAAGGTGATGGGGGGTAACAACAAAGAGAGATGTTAAGATAGGAGAGGGGGGGGTAAGGAGAGAGAGAGAGAGAGAGAGAGAGAGAGAGAGAGAGAGAGAGAGAGAGAGAGAGAAAACACGAACGAAAATGTTGTAATGAAATTTGGCCATGGACAACAATTCAAAAGCAGGGGACTTGGGGTGGGCATGGGGTACTATGATACTTGAAGAGCATCAACACAATATCATACTGTTCATGGACCTGACATTTTACTTGATCATGGAAAGAGAGAGAGAGAGAGGGGGGGGGTAGACACAGAGACAGAAACAGAGAAAGAGAGAGCAAGACACAGAGAAGAAATAGAGTGAGACACCAGCCGAGAGAGAGAGAGAGAGAGAGTGGAGGGGGAGACCGAAGAGAGAGAGAGAGAGAGAGAGAGTGGAGGTAGAGACCGAGAGAGAGAGAGCGTGCGCGGGTGCGAGATAGACAGAGACAAACATAGAGAGAGAGCAAGATACAGAGGAGAATTATAGAGACACAGGCACACAGAGAGAGAAGAGAGAGAGAGAGGGGGGGGGGGAGGAGAAGCAGGAAGAGACAAACATGATTTTGCACCGAGATGAGCGGTCATGCGGTGGCTGCAAGTAGTCGTTCATGAGGGAACTGACGGTTCTGCAAGTGCATCACTCTCTGGGTGAGTTCAGCGGTCTAATAATGATACGAAGGAAGAAAGAAAGAAACAGCATTTGTTCATAGTGCTGAATCTTGAGCAGAGACAACCAAAGCGTTTTCACACCAGAAAGAGGTAGACTAAAATAATGCTGGTAAAAGCTGAGTCACATGGGATAAGAGAAGCGAGTTTTGAGTCACAGCATACATAACACCTAGTCTGGGTGTCGACAGACAAAACATGAATTTACTGAACAAGAAGTTTCAGTTTCAGTTTGTAACGGAGGCGTCACAGCATTCGGACTAGTCCATATACGCTACACTGCATCTGCTAAACAGATGCTGGACTGGCAGCATAACCCAACGATCTAGTCAGGCCTCGAGTGTATACATGTGTATCTGTGTACCAGATTTCGTCTCAAGAATTTTCTAGAGGACAACACACTTTTGTTGCCTAGGTTTCTTTTTTGTGCGCCAAGTGCGTACTGCACACAGGTCTTGGGTTTATCGTCTCATCCGAATGACCAGACTCTCAGTTTGATTTTCCAGTCAGACTTGTGAGAAAGGTCGAGAGCGGGAGTCAAACCCACACCTTCACGGACGGTGTATTGGCAGATGAGCGTCCTGTTCATTCTGCCACCTGGCTCCTTAAAGAAAGCTGGTGTTGACCGGTAAGATGTAGGAAAGGAAGCTGTTTCGGAAGAGGTAGGGACGGGCGCAATAGCCGAGTGGTTAAAGCGTTGGACTGTCAATCTGAAGGTCCCGGGTTCGAATCACGGTGACGGCGCCTGGTGGGTAAAAGGGTGGAGATTTTTACGATCTCCCAGGTCAACATATGTGCAGACCTCCTAGTGCCTGAAGCCCCTTCGTGTGTATATGCAAGCAGAAGATCAAATACGCACGTTAAAGATCCTGTAATCCATGTCAGCGTTCGGTGGGTTATGGAAACAAGAACATATCCAGCATGCACATCCCCGAAAACGGAGTATGGCTGCCTACATGGCGGGAAAAAAAAACCGGTCATACACGTAAAAGCCCACTCGCGTGCATACGAGTGAACGTGGGAGTTGCAGCCCACGAACGCAGAAGAAGAAGAAGAAGAAGGAAGAGGTAGGTTTTGAGGCCAGACGTGAAAGAGATGTGAGCCACACTAGCCCTAGCTCAATAGATACATCTTGCCTTGTCTTATCTTCAGTGTCTCTCTTTATGTCTGTCTGTCTGCCCAGCCCATCGATAGGCAGCTTATTCCACGTGTAGGATCCAGGAGGAGAGAAAGAGCAGCGGCCGATTTGCGGAGTGCTTGAATCTGGGAACACGGATACTGGGCGGGTCTGAAGCTGATGGCAATGAGCAAGATGAGGTATAGAGGTGAAGGCAGTCACAGAGCTAGAGGCACGAATGGGTAAATTTGGTTATGCATTGAAAACAGAGTGCTGATCTTGAACTTTTTTTTTTCTCTGCCCTGTCATTAGCACCGTTTCAGTGGCATTTCATCCACGCCGCTCATTCCGAGTCCTCCATACACAGCCACACCCGGGCTCGTCAGTTACAGTCCCAGTACCGACAGTCCACAGGGAACCATCGATGCTAGGTCACCAGGAGGCCACACACCAGAGAAGACTCTGCACTGCTGCTGAGTCACTTCGGTGGTGTTCGGCTGCTGATCTTGAGCTTTGTGCCATGCGAAACAAGGAACCAATAGGGTGATTGCAAGAGAGGAGTGATGTACTTTGGTTCATTTCTATAAGAGGACGAGTCTGTCATCAGGGTTTTGATTTGCGCTGAAGGGCGCAAATGGAGGAAGGAGTCAAACCAGACAAAAACAGTTACTGAAGGCGAGGCGAGAGATGATTAGAGAAACGTTCTTTGCTTTCTCCTTTCTCTTCCACCGCACATAATTTCAGCTAGCTGAGTTGCCAAATGTCCGGACTGGGTCACATCATGCTCTCTGTCTCTGTGTGATAACATGATGAGGAAATGCTATCATCACTTATATTATCAAACAAACTCGCTCTCTCTCTCTCTCTCTCTCTCTCTCTCTCTCTCTCTCTCTCTCTCTCTCTCTCTCTCTCTCTCTCTCCACCTCAATTTCTATTTTTCATTGATTGCATCGGTTTGTCCGTTCGTCTACCTGTCTCTGTCTCTGTGTGTACCCCCACACCCCTTCCCCATCCTCCCACTTCTCTCCCATCCTAGGTTTTACCCTTTCTCACTGTCATCGCCAACACTTCCTCCACCATTCCCTCGCTCTCTCCTCCTTGAGTAGCTGAACTGTGTGTGTGTGTGTGTGTGTGTGTGTGTGTGTGTGTGTGTGTGTGTGTGTGTGTGTGTGTGTGTGTGCAGATCTAATCATCAGCCCCATCCACATGTAATATGCGGCTTCTGTTCACACGTGTGTGTGTGTGTGTGTGTGTGTGTGTGTGTGTGTGTGTCTGTGTGTGCGTTTATATATATATATATATATATATATATATATATATATATATATATATATATATATATATGTGTGTGTGTGTGTGTGTGTGTGTGTGTGTGTGTTGCAGTTCGTGCATGTGTGAGTATGCACAAGTTTTTTTATTTTGATATGCGCTTGTATGTATCCTAATTTCTACTGTATCTGTGTTTGTGTGTGACTTTCGATTTATGTTCGCACCTTGTTATGTACTATCCCTCCCAATATTCCTTGTGGCCCCGGTAGAATATTGTATTCTATTCTATTCTAGGTTTTACTCATCCCTGTCTCCCCCTCTCCTTCCACCTCTTACCTCTCTCTCTCCTCCTGGGTTTTACCGTTCTCCCTGTCTCCCCTCTCCCCTCTCCCCTCTCCCCCCGCCCCGATCCCCGCCATCTCTTTCAACCCGTCTCTCTCCTTCCCGCCCATCTCATCTCCATCAATGTTCCATTTGCAGTCAGGGACCGTGACCGCTGCAAGGTCGATGTACGCCAACTGAGTGGGCACGGTGGAAGCCAGTGGTCCCTTGTTCAGCCGTACAGCCTCCATCAAGCCTGCCCCTGTTTTGGCCCTGTAGCACGTATTGTGGTTGTCAGTGCATGGTGAGCACGTTCGGAGAAGGGTACGCTTGATTGATCGCCTGACGGATTGGGTGATTTATCAGTCCGGAATCAGAACGGGTGACTGGGATTTCTTTCTTCTTCTTCTTCTTCTTTTAAAAAAAATAATTTTCTGAGTACAGTATCGTGTGGTTCTTTTGGTGGCAATCGTAAGTACATTTCCTATCAATGAAACAAAAGGATCTGAACTACAAACGTACGCACACGCACGTGCATGCGAATATTTTTCTAACAGGTAAATGCATATACATCAACGCACACATTTGGCAAACACAGCCACACATTGAGGCACACTCATACACACAGAAAAGCACACACACACACACACACACACACACACACACACACACACACACACACACACACACACACACACACACACAATTACACCCAGGAAGGTACACACGAGAGCCAGCATACTAGCAAGGAAAGAGAGAAAGACACAACAAACGAACAAAATCACACAAGGGCTCGATCGAAGTAAGGTGCCTTTCCATTGTTGAAAACCGGGCATCGAACACTGAATCACTGGTGAACACAGATGTCTAACGCCTAACGGTGCCTCCTTAACCTTTTAACTTTCATTGTCAGGAATACCACGCTGTGTCTATGACATGCTTAGTCAAAGTCACATTGATTCACATTCTGTCTCCTCAGTTTCGTCATTTTCTGGTCGTCTTCTATCTCGTTCTCTCAGCCTCCATTGTGTTGCTTTGTTTACCCTCTTCTTTTTCCTCTTCTTTCTCTGCCTCCTTCTTTTCTTTCTTTCTTTCTTTCTTTCTTCACCGCTGTCTTTTTCTTCTTCTCAACTGATCGTAAATTTTGTCTTTTTTTGTTGGTATTGTTTTCGACATCTGTATCTCCAAACATAATATTATTGATAGTTAAATAACACGCACGTTTCTCTAGATCGCACTGATAAAATAAAGGGCTTTACGCTTCCTTTTGATCTGGCAGGGTAAAACAAGTGTTCCGTCTGTGATTTAATGAGCATGTTGATTCCTGACCAGAAACCAGCCTGTTGGCTTCAAAGATAACGTAGGGTCACCCATACATATTACACTTCCCAGCTCCATCGCAAATTATGCATTTCGCACACACACACACACACACACACACACACACACACACACACACACACACACACACACACGCACACACACACACACACACACACACACACACACGCACGCACACACACACACACACACACACACACACACACACACACACACACACACACGCGTTTGAACAGAAGCCGCATATTACATGCACAGAGTCGTGTTTTCGCACGAGAAAGACAGAGCCGAAACAATAAGACAAATAGAGTGACAATACTGGGAATGATCTCTCAAATAAATTGTCGTCATTATTTGTAAGAAGGTGCTACACACGTACACAGACAAACAGTTGAGCATATAATTTTTCACTGTAGCTTGATAATTTTTATTCATTTCGCACACACACACACACACACACACACACACACATATGCACGCACGCACACACGCACGCACACACACACTGTAGCATATAATTTTTCACTGTAACTTGATGAAGCCTTTTGTACACGAAAGTGTGTCTTCACAAGTGACTGAGAACGTTGATGTTTTTGACTTTTTGCATTCATTATCAGTTGTTTCGCTTGTCAGTTTAACGACTTCTCTTTTACGAAGTCCTTTAAGTAATTTCCTGTAACTGTATTTAGAGGGGTTTTTTGTTTGTTTTGTTTTTCTTCCAAATTTCACCCACATTTTTACCCTCATTTGCCCAGTTCCCCCAACCCTCCATTCATCCACATCTCCCACCCGTTCTAACCGATAATACTCAGATGTATTCATAAATACTTTAATAAAATGTCTTCAATCACCGATATGTGTGACGGGACATTAAACAAAAGTTCCTCCACAAACAGTTACATGTTTAATACAACAACTAACAATTACATACGTAAGCAAACAATTATCAAGTACATACATAAGCAACCAGCCGCTTGTCTCAAGTTTAAGCTTCCATGTACATACAGGCTTCGTCGCTTGCAGCCCGTCACAGAAGAAAAAAAGGGTCTAAAGTGAAAAGCCAGTTCATTCTCAAAAGCACAGCCAATAAAAATTGCCTTCTAATAACAGGACCAAACGTACGCAAAATTAATATATGATTTTGAATAAATAAAAATAAGTAAATAAACAGAAAGATGAATAAATACACGATTTAATGAAAACAGATAGATAAATATAGAGATAAATAGACAGACACACAGGTAGATAGTAAAATAACTAGATAGACAAACAGCTAAATAAACAAATGGATGAGTAAATAATCAACTAAATAAATGAATAAACGAATAAGTAAGTAAATAAATAAATACACGAATAAATAAATCCCCAAGCAAATAAGCAAACAAAGAAGCAAACAAGCGAATAGACAATTAAACAATCAAACAAAGACATAGTTCTCGAGGTTCAAAACATTACGAAGCATCAAGGAACGAAGGTGGGGTGGTGCGGGGACGCGGCTGTGGGACTGAAAGGTTTAATGAAAGTATAAGGTGAAAGAACAAGGGGACGTGAGAAGAAATCAACGAAAACAGGAGGAAAAATAGAAAGAACAGAAGGAAGGAAAGAAGGAACAAGCAAGTGGAGTGATGGCCTTGAGGTAACGCGTCCGCCTAGGAAGCGAGAGAATCTGAGCGCGCTGGTTCGAATCACGGCTCAGCCGCCGATATTTTCTCCCCCTCCATTAGACCTTGAGTGGTGGTCTGGACGCTAGTCATTCGGATGAGACGATAAACCGAGGTCCTGTGTGCAGCATGCACTTAGCGCACGTAAAAGAACCCACAGCAACAAAAGGGTTGTTCCTGGCAAAATTCTGTAAAAAAAAAATCCACTTCGACAGGAAAAACAAATAAAACTGCACGCAGGAAAAAATACAAAAAAAAAAAAAAAAAAAAAAATGGGTGGCGCTGTAGTTAAGGGACGCGCTCTCCCTGGGGAGAGCGGCCCGAATTTCACACAGAAATCTGTTGTGATAAAAAGGAATACAATACAATACAATACAATACAATAGTATTCAGTATATCCAGCCTTGATTCCAGTAACTTCATCCACTGCCCTTCAGCAAGCACTGTGAAAGAAGAGATCGTTGCATATAGACGATATCCATAACTCTGGTGTGGCGTGCCTGCTGACACGATGATACAGAGGACGGAAGGATCAGGAATAAGAATTATGTAGGTGAGAGCCCTGTCTTTGTCGGAACAGTTCCAGTTTGACTGAAACTCGAAGAGAATGATGTTGGACTCCGAACTCACGTTGTTCTCACCAGCGCTACGCGAGTATGTGTATCTAAACCTTGTGGACGCTCTCTCTGTCTCTCTCTCTGTTTCCGTCAGTCTCTGTCTGTCTGTCTGTCTGTCTGTCTCTTTTTCCCTCTCTCTCTCTCTTTCTCTGTGTCTCTCTCTCTTTGTCTCTCTTTCTCTCACTGTCTCTGTCTCTCTCTCTGTCCCTCTGTTTCTCTCTGTCTCTGTCACTGTCTGTGTCTGTCAGTCTGTCTGTCTGTCTGTCTGTCTCTCTCTCTCTCTCTCTCTCTCTCTTTCTGCCCATCTGTCTCTCTATGTCTGTGTGTTTGTATGCCTGTTTGTCAGTCTGTCGATCTCTCTCGTTTTCTTATAATACCAAGAAGGTCAAAAGCTGTCACAGAAAATTTGGTTTTCAATTACCGAAGAGAACATATTCAGGACTTTAGAACAATGTTCGCGTGGTGGTGGTTTTTCTTTCTTTTCTTTTCTTTTTAGTGGGTGGGTTGGGGACGAGGGGGTGTTGAGGGGCGCATATGTGGTTCTCCCTCCCTCAGCTCTGTGAGGAATAGGTTGGGGCAATACATTTTTTTTTCTTTTGAATGATGATGATGATGGAACAGCTAAAAAGAAACAGGGGCACACGAAACTGTTCCAAGGCAGAAAGTGTTCATCCAACAAGCACGGATAAATCGTCAACGGGAAATCAGCGAAACGAGTAGGAGAGATAAAGCCTGAAGGACAGGAAGGCAGGCGTGACGTCACGGACTGTGTCTGACCGACACAGTGAGCACGTGATACCCGGAGGCCATGAAGCCATTGACTGGCTACAGGAACACAGACAGTAACACTTCAGTGAGTTTGTGGAGTGTGTTGGGGGGGAAACCCACTGGGGTGAAATAATTGCCTTTCCTGCTCACAGCACTTTTAGTTGTCTAAACCAGGCTAGTGTTTCTTGATTAGATCACAAAAAAGCAAAAAGAAGTTTCTCAATTCAAGTTGCTTAACCCGATTTCCTGTCGTTAACTGATTTAAGATAAAGAAGAAGTCTTGTCCTTTAAATTGCTTTATCCTTTAAGCTCTTGTGAAATAAAGCTAACAGTACTGAGAGAGGGAGAGAGACAGAGACATAGAATGTAGAGGAGCACCGTTTACTGACACCGATCCCCCCGAAAGCGGAGTATGACTACGTACATGGCAGAAACTGAAGTGTCTATATTACTAATGATACAGCGATCAAAAGAACCTTTTGATGGCATGTGCAAAAAAAACCCATAACTTATTATCAATCTTCAAGGTTAAAAAAATCAAAAGAATTGTTTGCTAACTAATAAGATCGAAAGGGGGGAATATGGAAAATGAGAGGAGAAAAAAGGTGAAAGTGCAGAAGAAAGAATAAACGAATGCACGGACGAAATACATAAAGAAAGAAAGAAATGGAGAAGAAAAAAAAAAAAACGGTATAAAGAAAGCTTCCGACGTATTCATTCTTCATTGCAGTAGCAATGATCTATTGCTACTCGGCACGCAGTGGGAGTGAAAGACAGAAGAAAGTCTGGTCTGGCATGTTCCGTGACACCATCAATCATAACGGGGGACAGGATCGCCAAGGACTGTTGATGACAACCTTTTTTTTTTTCATCTTTACCCGCCCCCCCCCCCCCCCCCCCCCCCCCCCCCATACGCTTCAAATTGGATTGGAACGTGAACGTGGTGACACTGGAAGCAAAGCCATGTACAACGAGCGCGCGCTCACGCCGCTCTGGTACTGTGTGAGCATGTATACAGGAGTGCTCTGTTTGTCTGTCTGTCTGTCAGTCAGTCTCTCTCCCCCCCCCCCTCCCTCTCTCTCTCCCCTTCTCTCTCACTCTTTCTACCACTGTTGAACTTTTACCGTCCGTGAAAGTAAGGTTTTTCACTCTTCAGTGAAGGAACAAAACACCATCGAAAATCCAGAGTATGCACGCAAAAACAAACAAACAAAACCCTTTCTTTTTATCCGCCACATTGTAGTCAGCAAGGTGATCACTACAGGCTAGTCAAAGTATTGTTTCCCCCTCTAGGAGTTTGAAGAGGTGGGGGGAGGGGGCGGAGGGGGTGGGGGAGGAGGGAGACAGTGCAAGCCAGCCAAGAACTACAACACCCCTCAGTTCCGTTAGACGAGAGATGCCTCCCTTTACATCCACGGCGCTGGAGGGGTCAGTCTGAAACGAGCTTCCCCGTTCACTTCCATCACGTGCAGAACGGGGGAGAATAAGGTGTGGTGCAACACAGGCCACAATATATCCCGTCCCGTGCGCTGCTTTCGCCTTGTCATAGTGATACGGGCGCAACAGCCGAATGATGAAAGCGTTGGACTGTCAATCTGAGGTCTCGGGTTCGAACCACGGTGACGACGCTTGCTGGGTAAAGGTTGGAGATTTTTTTTTTTCCAATCTCCCCGGTCAACATATGTGCAGACCTCCTAGTGCCTGAACCCCCTTCGTGTGTATACGCACGCAGAAGATCAAATACGCACGTTAAAGATCCTGTGATCCAAGTCAGCGTTCGGTGGGTTATGGAAACAAAAACATACCCAGCATGCACACCCCCGAAAACGGAGAATGGCTAGCCGCCTACTTGGCTGGGTGAAAAATAGAACGATCCTACACGTAAAATGTTATGTATCTGTCTGAGTGTGTGTGCCTGAAATATGATTGAATGAAACAGGAAACAACTGATGAGCGCCCAATGGCAGCCGTCAGTCGGCTCTTTCTCAGGTAGGCAGCCTGTTGTACAACTGACCCCGTGTTTGTAAAGCGCTTGGAGCTTGGTCTCCGACCGAGGATAGGCGATATATAAGTATCCAAGTCAATCAATCAATACGGAGAAGCGGTCAGCACAAGGAGGAAGGTGGCTGAATGGTGAAGACGTTTATCAACGAAAGTAGTGTCTATGAGGGTTTGGGTTCCACTCCTCGCTCTCGCCCTTTCTCCCCCTGAAGTTTGACGTGAAGTATCACACTGTGCGTCTTTTCATTCGTATGAGACGATAAACCAAGGTTCCGTGTGCAGCACGCACTTGACGCACAGGAAAAGAACGCACGGCAACCTAAGTGTTGTCTTCTGGCGAAATTATGTAGGAGAAATCCACTCTGATACGTACAGAAATATATATGTATGCACTCAAGGCCGGACTAGCACGTTGGGTTACACCGCTGTTCGGCATCTGCCTCGCAGATGTGGTGTAACGCATATGGATTTGTACGAAAGCAATGACGCCTCCTTGAGAAAATGGAACTGAAACTTGTCAGTACAAGGTAGCCCAGACGTTCCCCGCACCCTTTCATTTGCTGTGTTATTATGGGAAGGGGTGAATGCAGGCTGTTACAGTAGGACCCACCCCTACCCACCAACAATGCTTCCACTCGGTTGTAATGGAGAGGGGGGGAGGGGGTAGACAGTAGTCTATAATACCCCCCGCTCCACACTCCCCCCACCCCCACCCCCACCCCCCTGGACCCCCACCATGTTATTCTGAAGCTGTTACGAACAGCAGATTGCGTCTCGCCAAGACAACAGAGGAAAAGATTATGCACGCCTCGCAGTCATAGACTTGTGCAACAAAATTTTACCAGTTTAACGAGTTTTCTCGGACTTCGACATCCTACTGTTTCTATCATTTTACTGCCCTCGGCATTCTTTGAGCAGTAGGCGATTTAATTGTCTGGTCCATGCAAGTGTTTGAAGGTTTCGCAGTGCCGTGGGCTTTGCAAAATTCCGAAGCGATTTGATCTGCTGTCGAAAAATACTGGAAACCAAATAGAAGGCAATAGAAAGTACATCATTCGCTCAGATCGATCTTCTGGGAAATGTGAGTCACCACCAGTCGATGAACTGAAAAAAAAACCCCAAACACGCAGACGGTTGGATGGTGACTGAATGGAGTATAAGTAGACAGGAAGAAAAAGTCGGGGTTTCAGTTTCTCAAGGAGGCGTCACTGCGTTGGGACAAATCCATATACGCTATGCCACATCTGCTCGGCAGATGATTGACTAGCGCTTAGTTCAGGCCTTGAATGCATGCATAAATATTTGTGTACCTATCAGAGTGGATTTCGCCCACAAAAGTTTACCAGTGGCCATACCCTTTTGTTGTCGTGGGTTCTTTTTCAGTGCACTTAAACGATAAGGAGAGAAAGACGTGATGACGAGTAGGGTGACAATGACGATGTCAAAGATTCAATTCATATTATTGGTAGTTTAGCCGACTGCAAACACCTTGTGTAATCATGATGCCCCCCCCCCTCCTCCCCCACCACAAGAAAAAAAGAATAAATAAATAAATAAATAATTTTAAATAATAAAAAATGATAATAACAAACAGAAATACATACATGAACAAACTTTCAAAGTAAAAGAGAAAAAAAAAAACTCAAGCAGAATGTTCACAAATGAATAAGAATCAAAAGGAAGCAAAATAACGAAAGCAAACATTGAAAAGGCAAAAGCACGAAAAGAAAACACACACACGCACACACACCTCACCCTCTCTAACCCGCCCCCTTCCCCCCAGCCCGCCCCCGTCAAAAAAAAAAAAAAAAAAAAAAGTAAGAAAGAAGAAGTCTCTATCCTCTTGATCCTTGATTCCATTACCTTGATCCGCTGTCTCTCTGGTCGCCCTTGGAGGGGAGAGACAGAGACCGGGTTAAAGCTGATGCAGAAACATCCGATCTGGCAAGCCCCGTGGTACGATAAATCCCAACAGGAACAGGATCAACCACGAATGTTGGTCACATGTTTGTTTTGGCCTCAGCGGATCAAATGTGATTGAAATGCAGAAATGACATCATCGGAAGCCATGCTACGAGCGTGCGCTCTTGATTTAGAGACAGGTGGAGTAGAATGACAACTGATTAAATAATCATTGTAAGCGTCTCGACTCGAGATCTTCGTTGCGAAAAATGTAAGTGTGTGTGTGTGTGTGTGTGTGTGTGTTTGTGTGCAAGAGAGAGAGACAGAGAGCAGGGTTGACAGGGGATGTATTCTTGGGTTCATGCAAGCCCCACATGTGATATGGACAAGACAGAAAGACAAACAGTTACAAAACAAAAACAAAACAAAACAAAAAAACAACAAAAAAACCTTTGAGTATATCTTAACTGAAAGAAGGTTTTTTTTCTGAAATGAGGACAACGGAGGTTGTAAATTTCGGGGGTCAGAGAGAAAGAGAGAGAGTTTGTGTGTGTGTCTGTGCCTCTGTGTGTGTGTGTGCGTGTGAGTGTGCAGCAGAGCCTTTGGAGAAAAAAAAAAAAAAAACCTTGTTAGTTTGTTCTGGGGCAAAATGTGTCTGTTCAGCATGCACGGAGATATCGTCAACACGAACTGAGCGAAACGAGTAGGGGAGATAAGCCTGATGGATAGGAAAAGAGGCGTGACGTCACATACTGTGTTTGACCAACACAGTAAGCACGTGAGACCCGTAGGACATGCGGCCATAGACTGGCCACAGGAACACAGACAGTACCACTTCAGTGAGTTGTGTGTGTTGGGGGTGGGGGTTGGGGGGGGGGGGACCCACTGGGGTGAAACAATTGCTTTCCCTGCTCTCAGCAGGTATTTTGATCCATCTATTCCAGGCTATTGTCAACCTTTCCAACTTTCTGGAAACACACTGAGCTTTAGCAATTGTATTTGCTCCCCTCGTCGCTGTATTTTTTTTTTCTTTTCTTTTTCGTCGCGAGTTAATTCCAGAAACCACTAAGCTGAAATTATTGTATTTACTCCATCAAACCACTTTATTTCTGTGAGTTGCTGAAATCTTCCTATCCTTGCAAATAATTCGAGGCTGTACTGTTGAATCAGTGATTTGTCCGGAAACTCTTTATTTAGCTACTTCATCTATTTTGCTTTCGTATATTGATAGATAACCTACACCAATTCATTGTAGATAAATATTTCTTTCACATGTGGAACTCAGCGCGGAAAAAGTTGAGGACTCTCAAGTCTATGGAAACATTAACGTTCACACACACACACACACACACACACACACTCGCACGCACGCACGCACGCATGCACGCGTAATATGAATATATATGGATCCACAAAATATAGATACGGGATGGAATGCCGTTGTTGTGTGGAAGCTGCCTGAAAAGGAATGTTTTGTGCATGTGTTTTAACTCTCTCCATACGATCGACGAAAGAGTTTCAGTTTCAGTAGCTCAAGGAGGCGTCACTGCGTTCGGACAAAACCATATACGCTACACCACATCTGCCAAGCAGATGCCTGACCAGCAGCGTAACCCAACGCGCTTAGTCAGGCCTTGGGGAAAAAAAACAACAACAAAAAAAAACAAAAAAACGGGGGAATCAATAATAGATAAGCTTGCATAAATAAATAAATAAATAAATAATAATTATAATATAGAAAAAGGTAGTAGTAATAATATTAGTAATACTAATAAAATGATAATAATAAAACATAAATAAATAAATAAATAAGACAACAATGGTGATAAAGCAAATAAATGTAAAAAATGAAGACACACATTCACACATACACCCACACATGCATAACAGAAATGCACCAGACATGCAGTTTCACATATATGAAAGCACAGTCAAATACATATAAACGTACATGAGCTCCAACACACACACACACACACACATTACCGTGCACCTCCTCTACCCCCCTCCTCCACACACTCATTTCTAGTCTAAGTATCGCAGCTTCCACGGCACACACACACACACACACACACAAACACAAACACACACTCACAGAGATGAACACTTACTTGTACAAGCACATATGAAAGCACAGTCAAATACATATAAACGTACATGAGCTCCAACACACACACACACACACACACACACACATTACCTTGCACCTCCTCTACCCCCTCCTCCACACACTCATTTCTAGTCTACGTATCGCAGCTTCCACGGCACACACACACACACACACAAACACACACTCACAGAGATGAACACTTACTTGTACAAGCACACACACATACGCCCATATCTCCCACCCCCAACCCCACACACGTACATACAAAGATATATATATATATATATATATATATATATATATATATATATATATATATATATATATATATATATACACACGTTCCAATATCCTGTTGCTCCCACAGTGTAGGCATGCATACACTCACATACCTCATCCTCTACCCCACCTCCCCCTGCACTCCCACCTCCCCTCACACACACACACACACACACACACACACACACACACACACACACACGTACACATATCTCTCCTGACACTTGTGTACAGTTTCACTCTCGCGCATTCACAAACGCACTCAAAAGCACACATACACACAAACACACACAGCCGCCACTGACTGGCCGCAAGAGGGATGGGAAAAGATCTCTGATGCCAAGAACGTGGCGTCTAGTGTGTTGCTCGGTCTATTGTGTTTGGAAAGGCCCACAGAGACTCTGTTCCGTTTTGGAGAAACGAAAGAGACGACGTTAACAGCGTTTCATCCCAATTACCATCATCGAAATATTGCAAGCGGAAGGCTCTTATACTGAAGAGGTAAATGTTGACAATGAATACCACAATTCTGATGACGGAAGCTAAAGGTTGGGTCATTCAGACACCCACTGGACATCTGAAGGGTCTGTGTAGAGGAGAAGAGAGGACTGGTCGTACTGAGTGAGTTAAAGGAGTGATTAAGGGATTGTGACGTACAGTGAATTCCGGGTTTCCATAGCTGAAAAGCTAAAAGCTCTCTCGCCCAGTTCCTTTCTAGTGATTCTGTAAGGAACCCAGTCGGATTAACTCTCTCTTTGTCAGTATCTTTTTGTTGGAATTTGAAACCTCATTTCCATGTCTGCGCTTTGACGAAGAGATTACCGTAACTCTTCTCATTCTTTTCATTGTGGTCAGGCATCTACTGAGCAGTTGTGTAGCATATATGGATTTGCCCGAGAAGTGACGCCTTCTTGAGTAGCTGAACTGAACTGAGCTGAAACTCTTACAGGCTATACCCATAATCTTCTTCAGCGAATTAAAAAAAAATCAAAACAATGTTGGTCGTCTAACCGTCAAAGACTTAAGTCGCTCAACAATCACATTTCTCCTCGCCTCCGTACTCCGTGCACTGGCTCCCAGCAGAGGCCAGAATTGGATACAAAGTTGCTTTCATCTGCTTTTGTGCTTTCCACTCCAGTTGACCTGCCATATTATCTTTCTGACCCGAGCAGTGCTTGCACTCCCTCAGGAACTCTCCGCACTGACTGTCACCTTCTGAAAATTGCTTGTGTCAATACAGTAACCTATGGTGAACGCTGTGTCGTGCCACTCCTCAGATCTGATCTTATTTATTTATTTATTGATTTATTTATTATTTTTATTATTATTATTTTATTATTATTATTTTCATTACTACTACCTTTTTATATCACAATTATTATTTATTTATTTATGTAAGCTTATCTTCTCTTTTTTTTTTCTTTTCTTTTTTTTCTTTCTTTTTTTTTCTCAAGGCCTAACTAAGGCCGAACGCAGTGATGCCTCCTTGAGCTACTGAAACTGAAACTGAAACTGAAACAGATCTGAACAAAAACGAAAAAAAACAAACAAACTTCCACATCATATCTGTTCATCTTACTACGTCTTTGCTATTCGCTCTTCACTAAAAACACGTCCTTTTCAAACCCTGTCTGTAAGCACTCTCGATTTCTTACCTATGCAACACTGCCCATTGTCCGCCAACTCACATTGCGTATAGAAGGACTGAGAGAAGGAGGTTGCGGGGGTAGGCGGGGATTGTGGGGTGGTGGGGATTGATTGTGAGTGGTTCTGTAGCTTTTTCTTTCATAATAAGTGTCCTGAGTTCTTAGAAACGGAGCTATACAACTGTATATTATTATTATTATTATTATTATTAATTTATTATTATTATTATCATCATCATCATTGCTGTCGTTGTCATTGTTGTCGTTGTTAGTTTTGATTAATAGATTATGTTATCAGCTGAAGATCCGAGAGACCTTGGGCGGACATTCTTTCTAAATAAAAAAAAAAGGGTGTATGGTTCAGAAATTAGTGATCAGAGACTGCCTCTTCATTAGCTTAGATCAGACCTGCCCGGATCTGCACAGGATTCAGGGGATTGTCACTATGTGTGTATGTGTGTGTGTGTGTGTGTGTGCCGTGGAAGCTGCGATACGTAGACTAGAAATGAGTGTGTGGAGGAGGGGGGTGGAGGAGGTGCAGGGTAATGTGTGTGTGTGTGTGTGTGTGTGTGTGTGTGTGTGTGTGTGTGTGTGTGTGTGTGTGTGTGTGTGTGTGTGTGTGTTGGAGCTCATGTACGTTTATATGTATTTGACTGTGTTTTCATATCTGTGAAACTGCAAGTTTTAGTGCATATCTGTTATGCATGTGTGGGTGTATGTGTGAATGTGTGTCTTCATGTTTTTTTCATTTATTTGCTTTTTTTTAATTATTATTATTATTACTACTACCTTTTTATATTATAATCATTATTTATTTATTTATTTATGTAAGCTTATCTATTATGTATTCACATTTTTTTCTTTTTAGTTTTTGGCCTAAGTACGTTGGGTTATGCTGCTGGTCAGGCATCTGCTTGGCAGATGTGGTGTAGCGTATATGGATTTGTCCGAACGCAGTGACGCCTCCTTGAGCTACTGAAACTGAAACTTATCATTCTAATGTCGCAGGCGGTAAGACACAGTAGTTACTGACCCATGTGCACTTATACTCATCACCATCAAGCGTTAACTCTCTCCATACGAACGGCGAAAGAGACGACGTTAACAGCGTTTCACCCCAATTACCACCATCAAAATATTGCAAGCGGAAGGCTCTTATACTGAAGAGGTGAATGTTGACAAAGAATACCACAATTCTGACGACAGAAGCTAAAGGTTGGGTCATTCAGCCACCCACTGGACATCCGAGGGGTCTGTGTAGAGGAGAAGATTGGACTGGCCGTACTGAGTGAGTTAATGCAGTCATTAGTATAATGGACAGACGCCTGTCTATCACAGCAAGCACAGCGTCTTGTCGTAGAACAAACTGAAGGTTACCATGCGCAGGATGTTTTATTTTCCTGTGGCAGTCAGTGCTCGTTTCCCTGATACGCCTGAGTGGATCGACCTCTAATGCTTTGGGTGCGTTCGTACCACTCTTTGATGGCCTCTGAAATCATGGTGGGATGTTGTGAGACTCATCTTCCTGAAAGACAGGACATGGTCATGATGGTGGTTATGATGATGATCATCATTATCATGATCAAGAGCCTCACATCCACACACACGTACAGTCACATAAACCTGCACCTACGAGCCTCCATCATCATCATCAGGCGTCAGTAGAACTGAAGAGGTAGATTCACATCAAATTCTGCGTGTCTTTGTTGACAAAAAAAATGATCCTGGACATACCATACAGCATGCTAGCATACTTAGGAAAACTTCTCTCGAGCAGCAAAATAACATTCAAATAGAAAAAAAAAAAAATCATTAACGTCCATTCTTGAAAGCTTTTTTTTTTGTGTTCACATTTTGTGCCAATCATCGAGTTTGCATTAAATTTATTCGCCGCTTCCGCTGGCAATTTACTTGTGTGTGTGTGTGTGTGTGTGTGTGTGTGGGTGTGTGCGTGCGTGCGTGCGTGTTACCAGATGAGGAGGGAGGACGGAAGACAGATATTGGAGGGGTGAGATGGAGGTTGTTTGCCGTATATTGTGAGTTTTTGTCATTGCTATCGTAGTTCCATTTTTTTCTTTCTCATTGATGACTCTTTATTGTGCTCATTTTCCTTGAACAATCTGTTTTTTTTGTTGTTTTTTTTCCAATACCCCATGGCTGGGTGGAAAACAGCGCATATACTTATTTACCCCCAACCCCTGGCTAGATAAAAGGCAGCTTCGTTTGTTGTTTCTTTTCGTTTCTTTTGAATATGTCATGTACCCGCACGCATGGATCAGAATTATTGATGAATGGACCATTTCTTGAATGCCTTTAACAATGTCAAATAAGTGTTTTTTTTCTCTCTCTCTCTCTCTCTCTCTCTCTCTCTCTCTCTCTCTGTCTCTCTCGGTGTCTGTCTGTGTCTGTCTGTCTGTCTGTCTGTCTGTCTGTCTCTCTCTCTCTCTTATATTTCTGTCTTTTCTCTCTCTCTCTGTCCCCTCCTCTCCCTCTCTCTTTCGCTCCCTTTCCTCTTTTGTCATTCTCTGTATCCCTGTCTCTCTTTGCTTCCTTCTTTTCATCTGTCTCTGTCTCTCACCCCGATATGTCCCAGTCTGTGCCCCAGTCGTTTTTTTTTTTTGTTTGTTTGTTTTGTTTTTTTGTGTGTGTGTGTGTTCGTTTTTTGTCTATGTGTGATACGATTCCTCAGTCTCTCTTCTTTTTGTATGTCCTTCTCCGTCCATATTTGTTCCCCTTCTTCGTTTTCATCTTTTATTCGCCTAGTGTATCAAAAACAAACATGTTTCCCTGACATAAATAAGCATGGAGATAAACAAATGAAAAAAAAGAAGAGAAAATCAAAAGAGAACAATTAAACAAACAAACAAACAATGCAGACATCAAGACACAGCGAAAAGAACACTTAATCCCCCGAGAGAAAAGGCTTGTGGCGTTGAAGAAAGTTCCTACTTTATAAACAGCCGGGCCGCGACAGAGGGCAGCTGGAATATAAATATTCAACATGCTTGGGATGAACCGTGTCGGGGAGGGACTTGGAGGGATTTCAGTGTCAAATCCCTTATGAAATGCTGGAGGCTATGAGGCACACAAGATGTGCAGGCGAAATTCTAGAAAATGATACTTTCTTTTTCACGCACACACGCACACAGGCACACACACACACACACACATACACATAAAGATATATAAAGTATATACACGATCTCTCTCTCTCTCTCTCTCTCTCTCTCTCTCTCTCTCTATCTATCTATCTATCTATCTATCTATATATAAATATTATATATATATATATATACACGTAGATAGATACATAGACACAGAGAGACACAGATATAAATAGATGGGTGGGGACGGAGACCAAGACTGAGACCGGGAGAGAGAGAGAGGGGGGGGGAGAGAGAGAGAGAGAGAGAGAGAGGTAACGAAACTTTAGTTCAAGAAGGAATTGGAATAAACATCACTACTTTTTTTTTTTTTTACATCCAGCCTTCTTGGCAAACGAAAGGAAACAAACAAAAACACAAATACATCAGAAAAAAATGCATACATAATACATACATACATACATACATAATACATACATACATAAACATCCGCAGGCCTTAAATTCCAAACAAGAGAGTGAGAGAGAGGAAACAGAGCTCATGTTCAGGTCAATTCTAGATGACTGTTTCGTCGGCGACAATAACGCCCAGCGCCTCATCTCCTGGAAGAAAGATTTTTTTTTTTTTTTTTTTTTTTAGATAAGTAGACAGACAACCAGCGGCTTGTATTGTCCAGACACCTGTTCACACTTTCTGAAATGTTGTTGGAAACAATTTCGTCAGCCCACGCTTTCTCACACACACATCAAGCAAAACAAAATACAATACAAGCCAAAATGAAACGCACACTTAATCCTTATGAGAGTAAAGAATGTCACCCGTCTTTGTTTCTTTTCTTGTGTTTTCAAAACTGGAGGGGAAAAAAAATGAGAGAGAAAAATGACAAAGTGACCGGGTGGTGGAGAAAGGCAAGAACAACAACAACGAACACGATATTCACGATGTTGTTTGCGAAGATGTTGAAGGCGATGACACGGGAACTGACACTTACAATGACGTGTTTATTAAATATCACTGGAGAGCGATCGTTGCAAGACACACACACACACACACACCCCTCCAATCTAACATGGGAATTGCCTCAAACAACGAAAGATTAGCACACATTAGTAAATATTTATACAAAGACGTAACCTTGGTGTTTCCGGAAGGAACCTTTGTTTTGAAAGTTCCTCCATTTCACGCTTGTTTGTGTGTTCGACTGTTTATGTTACCATCCAACATCTCGATGAAATTAGCATCTCACTTTTCAGTAAACCCTCCCCGAAACACAAATGTATATACATTGTTTCTAAAAAGCAGAATCAAAGAAAGAAAGCAAACGAAAAAGCAACCGAACAAACCGAAAAGAAACAAGCACGCGTATGTACACTCACAAGCACACACACACACACACACACACACATCCACCGACACACGCACACAAACACACAGCACACTCACGCACAATCGCCGACACACACACACACACACACATACACACACATACACACAACACACTCGCACACAAGCATGCACACACACACAACATATATATATATATATATATATATATATATATATATATAGATGTGTGTGTGTGTGTGTGTGTGTGTGTGTGTGTGTGTGTACACATTATAATATAATATGTAGAGAGAGAGAGAGACACTGACACTGACACTATTGGCAAATAGCGTTTTACAGCTCTACTGCCAAGGGGGATGATTGACTAATGAAAAGAAAGCGAGAAACAATAAAAGGGGAATAAGAAACAACTTAAGCACACATTCAAAAACCCTTAAACATTAATCTCAGTATGCTATTAACATGATTGTAATAAGAGGTAGAGAATGTAAGACTACAGACAACAGATAAATAACCACCAAAAAAAAGAGGTTCAACTATACGGTTGGATGGTCGGACATCCGGTTTGTTGTTTTTTTTATTTCAATTAATTGACTGCCAGACATGAGTAGTGTGGAATGTTTATCAATGTCGAGAGAGAGAGAGAGAGAGAGGGGGGGGGGGGGGATTTTCAGAAACTAATACGTAACCAAATCGCGATACCACATCTAGAACTGCAACACGATCCGCCTCGACATGCGGAAGCGGAAACACGTCAGACGACAGTGCTGGTAAACCAACGTGACAGCATGGAGAACATAACTTCCTGTTTTCACCCGTAAGAGAACATGTCCATTGCTAATGGGGTTTAAGAACTGGCGTGTGTAATTCCACGGAAGATTTTCTTTTTCCCCCCCTGGAGACTGGAGACTGGATTAATGGACGACAATGATTTCTGGGTTCCTTGTGTCTTCTGGCACGGTTCCACGTTTGTTGTTGCTGCTGCTGTTGTTGTCGTTGTTAGTGCTGTTGTTATTGTTGTTTTATCAGCATTTTTGGAAACATGTGAAGATTAAAAAAAACCCAACCAAAAACACGAAAATTGTTTAGGTCCGAGGCTCTCATTTTCCTCAGGATGGATCAGACTTTGCTTTTTGTTGCTCCCCTGGAGGTAATTTTCCGTGCAACAGAAACAAGATAGATAGAGAGAGAGATGGGGGATGGGGTAAAAGACAATTACGGAAAAGGTAACTCCAAGAAGATGATGAAGAAGAAGCAGAAGACTGACTGAGTAGCCCAGTCATTCCTTGTTGAGAACTCTGTCAGTTGAAAATATTCCTATAATTATGTTGTTTAATCGAAATTTTAAATAAATACAGGAAAAACAAACTACAACAATAAAACGGAATTACGCCAGAACAAATTCAAATTTACCTGCATGAAAAAGAAATCTACGTTAACTTATTCATACATGCTGGAAAGTGCACTCACACATATACACACACGCGCGTGCAAATACACACGCACGCGCACACGCATGCGTGCGTGCACACACATACACACACACACACACACACACACACACACACACACACACATACACACACACAAACTCACACACTCACGCTCACACACACAAACGCACTGAGTCTTACCAATAAGTAAGAGAAATAAAAAGGGAGAGAGTGAAGAAAGGAAATAAAGGAAACCAAACATGCGGGAGTGTGGGGAGGAAACAAGAGAAAGAAGACACACAGAGAAATAGAGTGAGATAGGAACAGTTTCAGTTTCAGTTTCAGTAGCTCAAGGAGGCGTCACTGCGTTCGGACAAATCCATATACGCTACACCACATCTGCCAAGCAGATGCCTGACCAGCAGCGTAACCCAACGCGCTTAGTCAGGCCTTGAGGGGAAAAAAAGGTGAATAAATGATAGATAAGCTTACACAAATAAATAAATAAATAAATAATAATAACTATAATGTAAAAAAAAAAAAAAAAAAAAAAAAGATGATAGGAACAGAGACGCCAGACATAGAC
>NC_134882.1:51154144-51166644 GCF_041734735.1 Babylonia areolata | reverse complement strand
GAGACAGACAGGAACACACAGAGAGATGAGAGAGAGAGAGACAGAGAGCGAGAGAGGGAGAGAGAGAGAGAGAGAGAGAGAGAGAGAGAGAGAGAGAGAGAGAGAGAGAGAGAGAGAACGAACGAACGAAGGTGCTGGTGATGTGAAATGGTTTCTTATTACTTTCAAGCAAAGACTTATAGATATCTTCATTCAAGAATGGTCGGGTATTATTAGTGATAGAGACAGATATTCATGCTACAGATCATTCAAAGTTATATTTGAAAAAGTAAAATACATAACAAATGCTGATGAATATTGTTTCAGAGTGGCGTTGTCTCAGGCCAGATTTAATGTGCTTCCTTTAAATAACAATGTTAATAGGTACACTGAAAATGATGTTTTAAAGCATTGTCCTTTTTGCCAGTGTGAACTAGTAGATGAATACCATTTGTTGTTTGTTTGTTCTGTATATGATGAGTTACGGACAAAATTTCTTCAAGACTGTTTAAACATGTCTCTTAGTTCACTTCTCCGTTCAAACAACAAGCAGAGAAGTTTCCATGTATCAAAATTTATTTTCCATGCGATCAAAAGGAGAAATCATATACTCAGACCTAATTAAGTACAATTAATGTCAAGTCCATGAACATTATGATATTGTGTCCTCTATTCAAGTGTTATGATACCCCTTCCCATGCCCACCCCCAGTCCCCTGGTTTTGAATTGTGGTCCATGGCCAAAGTTCATTAAAACAATTTCGTTCGTTCGTTCGTTCGAGAGAAAGAGAGAGAGAGAGAGAGAGAGAGAGAGAGAGCCAAAACACGGAGTTAACAAAAATCATAGGGAACAGATAAAAAAGACGTAGAAACGAGGACAAAGAAGTATCAAGGTTAGAACGAGAAGGAAGAATCAGAAATCAACTAATCAACAAAGAACAAGAAGAAAAAACAACAACAACAAAAACCAACAACAAAAAACGAACCATCAATTTGATGAAATTAACACCATGTCTTAAAAGGTTAGAGATAAATCTGATGAAAAACGAAAGGGGAAAAACAGAACAAAAGATTATAGACATTTCCCTGATAAGGAAAGAAAAAGATAAAACAACTGTCAATCGTTGACATTAACAACGTTGATTGGTATTTGTTGATTGGTATGTTTATTTGTTTATTATTATTACTACCTTTTTATATTATAATTATTATTTATTTATTTATTTATTTATTTCTCTATTTATTTACTTATTTATGTACGCTTATCTATTATTTATTCACCTTTTTTATCTCAAGGCCTGACTAAGCGCGTTGGGTTACGCTGCTGGTCAGGCATCTGCTTGGCAGATGTGGTGTAGCGTATATGGATTTGTCCGAACGCAGTGACGCCTCCTTGAGCTACTGAAACTGAAACTAACAACGTTGAAAAGAGAGGAAATACAGAAAAAAGGAATGCCATTAAGAAGTGGAAAGCAAAACCCGGAAACGAAAATACCATGTAATATTAACAGTGATAATCATCTAATTTATTTTGCGCATTTCCGTATAAAAGATGCCCAACTGCGATGTACAGTGTAAAAAAGCGATGTCTTGAAACGTGCATTTAAACACTTTGATGTACAATCGTGAAAAACTAACATTTAATTTTGTCGTTCGTACACACACGTATTTCCTGCTGCCTCCGTTTTGTTCTCTGTCTGTGTAATGTTTGCGTTGTGGTACGACCAAGCGTCGTTACGTTACTAAGGTGTTGTCAGGGGAGTTTCATGAAAAGTTATGTGCCACTGTTCCGTATTGGTTTCGTATTAAAGTTTCGCATATGGAAGTATGTGACATCTTCCCTCTTATGAAGAAGTGAAACTAGAATGTACACAAAAAATAAACTTCAAACAAAACAAACACAGTAACTAATAACACTATTTCTTGCAATGGGGTCAAACACGAAGAGACTGGAACTGTCACAGGTCAAGTCGTTGAGGTGGGTGAACTTCACGTCCAGAGCGTGTCCGGTAGGTAGTGTCACTGCGACGATCTGGCGTTGATTGCTGATGAGGGCACCCAGGTGAGTTTGAAGCTCCTGTAGGTTCCTCAGGTAGTGGGTCAGCTTCAGGCGTAGATGACGGCTCTGGGAGATTTGAAGATTCATCATTTGCTCTTCGTGTTGAACGGTGTAGGTGACGTCTGTTACGTCGATACATACTCCCTTCAGACTGTACGAGGTAGGACCTTGGCGATGTATGGTGCTCTACCACCACAGCTGGCCTCCATTCCTTAGTGCCTGGGAGTGGAGCCATGCGAACTTGATCCCCAGGGTGAAGAGTTGAATGCTCTAAAGTGGTTGGCTTGTCATGATAGAATTTCTGTTTGGTCTTTTCAATCCTCATGCGCTGTTTGATATTTTGGCTGTCGTATGCAGGGGCAAGAAGACTTCTAGGAGTTGGAAGTTTGTTCCTTGGTCGACGTCCCATCAAGAGCTGTGCAGGGGAAAGATTGATGCCGTCTAAAGGTGTAGTTCTGTAGTCCAACAAGGCCAAGTTTTTGTCTTCGTTCTTTCTCCACAGTCTTTTGACGGTTTGAACAGCGCGTTCAGCTTCTCCGTTTGAGCTTTGGAAATGAGGGCTAGATGTCTTGTGACTGATTCCGTAGCTTGTACAGAACTTTGAAAACTGTCGACCGGTGAACTGTGTCCCACAGTCACTTCTTAAGGTGGACGGAATTCCATGACGGCCAAACTGGGTTTTTAGTTTCTCAATCACTGACTCAGTATTCATGCTCTTGAGCTCATCCACTTCAATAAATTTTGAGAAATAGTCCACCGTCAATAAGTAATTTCTGCCTTGAAAACTGAAGATGTCAGTTCCGACTTCTGCGTACGGGAGATCTGGAACAGGTGTAGGCAGCAGTGGTTCAGCAGATGGCTTCCTTTTGTAATCTGCACACTTGCTGCAGTTCTTGATTTTGTCTTCAATTTCTGAGTTCATTGAAGGCCAGTACATCACTTCACGTGCTCGCTGTTTGCATTTCACAATACCTAAGTGAGATTCATGAATGAGAGCTAGCATTCGTTTCCTGAGACTGGGTGGTATGACAATTCTGGATCCTTTGAAGATGACACCATCAGAGACGGCCAATTCGTCTCTTTAGTCCCAAAACTGCCGCATTTCTATGGAGACATCATTTCTTCTGTCTGGCCAACCGTTCAGAATAAGGGTCTGTAACTGTCCAAGTTCTTGTTGTGAGCATTCCTGAAGTTGTCCGTACATTTCCTTTGCGATTGGTGCATATGTGTTGTCTGTCTCTATGTGTGCTATTTCAGCGGTTTCTTCAGGAAGGTATGCACGTGAGAGAGTGTCTGGAAGCTGCATCTGGCTGCCTTTTCGATACTTCACTTGTAGATTGTACCACTGTAGATGAAGTAACATGCGTTGCAGTCGCATTGGTGCTGACAGAAGTGGCTTGGAGAAAATTTGCTCCAACGGTTTGTGGTCGTTGTAGACAGTGACCTCTTTTCCAAAGACGTAGCAGTGAAATTTCTTGCAGGCATGGACGATGGATAACATTTCTTTTTCTATTTGCGCATAACGTTTTTCTGTGTCAGTCATGGATCGTGAGCTGTATGCCACAGGTCTTCCGTCCTGGATGAGAACTGCTCCAAGACCGTGCTGACTGGCATCACAGTGTATTTCAACTGGTGCTTTGACGTCATAGTACTTCAGCACTGGATAATGACAGCAGAGACTTTTTAGATTTGTGAAGGCTTGTTCATGACTTTGTTGCCAATCAAACAAAACGTCTTCTTTCAGAAGATCACGCAGAGGAGCACTTTCTTCACTCAGGTTTGGTATGAACTTGTTAAGGTACGTAACGAAACCCAGGAAGCGTCTGACGTCATCTTTATTTTGGGGAGTTGGCATCTCTTGAACAGCTTTCACTTTGGCCGGGTCAGGCTTCAGTCCTTCGGCTGTGAGAAGATGGCCAACGTATGGCACGCTAGACTGTCTGATGTGCAGCTTTTCTGGGTTCAGTTTCAGATTGTACTCTGTAGCTCTCTCCACCACCTTTTTCAGTATTTGGTCATGGTGCTCAGTGTCATGACCGGCAACAAGAATGTCGTCCATTGTTGCATATGCGCCTTTGATGCCTTCTAACATCTGGTCCATGATCCTCTGAAACACTTCTGGGGCACAGGAGATGCCAAATGGAAGGCGTAGCCAGCGGTACCTTCCAATTGGAGTGTTAAAAGTAGTCAGGAACGATGATAATTCGTCCAACTTTATCTGCAGGAAACCATTTTTTGCATCCAGTTTTGAAAATACTTTTGCATCAGGAATGTCTGCTATGATTTCTTCTACTGTGCGCATGGGATAATGCTCACGCTGGATCGCAGCATTCAAGTCTTTGGGATCAATACAAATGCGGACTTTGTTATTTCTGACAGAGACAGTCATTGAACTGACCCATTCAGTGGGCTCTTCAACTTTGACAATGTGTCCATCTGCTTCCATCTCGTGGAGCTTCTCGATGATTTTTTCACGCAGAGCTGCAGGCTGGCGACGTGCTGGGTGGACAACTCCTTTTGAACCTGGTTTCAACTTGATGCTGTATTCTCCTGGCAGAGTTCCAGTCGTACGCTCCAGCTCAGGAAACTCATCTAAACCAGAGGTTGTCTGACTGTTAGCTGCAGGTTCAATTGTTGACAGACGAGCAACAAGACCGAGATTTTCCGCAGTTGTTCCAGAAATCACATTCTCTTGATCAATATTGATGATTTCAAACCGAGTTTTGATGGTTTTTTCGTTGTGGACAATTGGAAGATCTGCTGTGCCGATAGGCTTGATGCTGTGGTTGGAGTAGGTGCGCAGAATTTTATCAGAGGAGCGGATCTCACTGCAGTGAGATATCTTCTGGTAGTCTCGGACAGTGAGAGTGTTGCACCTTGCTCCAGTGTCGATTTTCAATTTGATGTTTTTTCCATAAATTGAAACAATCTGGTTCCATTTGTCATTGTGTTTTGAATCATTGAGCTTCGTGCTGTGGATCATTAAGACTTCTGGTTCTGATTCTGAGTCTGTTGCTACATTGTGTACATCTCGGCGTCTTCTACACACTTTCCTCCAGTGGTTGGGCTTTTTGCAATGTGCACAAGTAGTTCCTATAGCTGGACAGCTCCCTTTTGTTTGTGGGTGTTTCGAATCTCCACCGCAACGAAAACAAACATTTATGTTCTCTTTTCCTGTATGTTGTTGTTTTGATTGCTTCTTTCTGATTACACTAATAGTAGATTTAGATTCATCATCACTAACACAGGGTTCTTGTTTTTTCTTGTTGATGTGTTGTTTCTTGTGTCGGACAACATTTACGTCTGCTTCCGACTCATCACGAACAATTCTGAGTTGTTTCTGTGATAACTCAAAGTGTTGACCGATTTCTATGGCTTGGGCAAGAGTGAGAGCTTCTCCTTTCTCAAGCAGTCTCCCTTGTAATTTCTTGTCATGCACTCCGTCAATAATGCAGTCCACCATAATATCATCATTGTCTCTGTAGTCACAGTCCATCATGATCAGTTTTAGATCCTTTACAAAGTTGTGGAAAGACTCACCTTGGTCTTGCTTTCTTTGTTTCAGTTTATGTCTTGCCACACGTTTGTTCTTTCTTGGACGAACATAGGTTTCAAACTTGGTTAAAACTGCATCAGGATTTTCTTTTTCACCTTCAGTCCACTGTAGAGTTCGATAGATTTGCCTACCTTGAGCACCGATCCAAGTTCCGATCCATCCAGCTTTTTGCTTGTCAGTTAACGTTGCGAGCGGACCGTCAAACACAAACCCAACATGATCTTTGAAGCGAGTGAATTCCTGGAAGAGATCTGTTGCATCCCAATCAATAGATGGATGTTCAAAGTTCATATTCGCCATGGTTCACTCTTTAAGTTTTTTATCGGGCTAGTGAGCGAGGTATTTTTCTGACACCATGTAATGTTGGCGTTGTGGTACGACCAAGCGTCGTTACGTTACTAAGGTGTTGTCAGGGGAGTTTCATGAAAAGTTATGTGCCACTGTTCCGTATTGGTTTCGTATTAAAGTTTCGCATATGGAAGTATGTGACAGTCTGTGCATCATTCTGCCTGTCTGCCTTCCTGAAGCCTCTGTTTCCCTCCGTGTCTGTACCTCAGGCCTCTCTGTTGGTCTGTTCGTCCTTGTCTCTCTACAGAACTCGGTTTCTCTCATTCTCTTTATCTGTCTCTGTGCCTCTCTCTCTCTCTCTCTCTCGTCTCTCCTCTCTCTCTTTCTTTACCTATCACTTTGCCTTTCCGCGTGTGCGCGCGTGTATGTGTGTGTGTGTGTGTGTGTGTGTGTGTGTGTGTGTGTGTGTGTGTGTGTGTGTGTGTGACTTTTTGGCCATAACACCACTTGATCAAGTTAACCAGGGTGATTGAAACCTTCTCGCACAGCTAGTGTTTGTGACCGCAGGGAGGGACACAAAGAAACGAGAGGATAAGGAAATGTCGTTTTGCGGTGTAGGACGTTGAAAGCAAATACGGCTGTGCCACTGATTGTGGTATTTATCTTGACAGACGGAAACGAAGAAGAGGAACAGGCAGAAATATCAGGGAACACACACACACACACACACACACACACACACACACACACACACACATAGACACACGCACGCACGCACTCACACACACACACACATAGACATAGACACACGCACGCACGCATGCACGAAAACACACACACGCGCGCGTAGAGAGAGAGAGAGAGAGAGAGAGAGAGAGAGAGAGAGAGAGAGAGGGATGGAGACACCCACAAACGCACACTCACGCTCACGAAGGGAGACAGACATGGAGAGAGAGAGAGAGAGAGAGAGAGAGAGAGAGAGAGAGAGAGAGAGAGAGAGAGAGAGTGGGGGTGTTAAATATGACAAGACAAGAAAAACCGGACAGTGATAATATTAGCTGAGTACAGGACATTACTGATGAGCGAGGCGACAGTAATACCCCGAAATGTCGCGGATATGGATTTGTCCGAACGCAATGAAGCCTCCTTGAGAAAGTGAAATTGATACCGTCGCGGGAGATGAGCCAACAAAAAAAACAATCTCCGGAGATTTCCGAGGATAGCAGGGGAGTAGTTTGTTGTGCTTTCTCACATCCAGTCTTGGCCCTAGGTAAGGTCTACAACACAGCCCTGAATTGGGCCTTAAGCGGCCAACATGGCTATATACAACACGATTCGAAATAACTGGAATGTCTATAATAGAAGAACTAATGTATGGCGATAATAAAGAAATGAGATTATTTCCTTTGGGGGTAGATATATAAATTGAGAGATAGGGGAGAGGGGTGACACCAAAAATTAATGTGGGAAAAAAAATAGAGAGGATTCAGTTCCGTTCAGTTTCTCAAAGAGGCGTCACTGCGTTCGGACAAATCCATATACGCTACACCATCGGATGCCTGACCTGCAGCGTAACCCAACGCGGTTAGTCAGGCCTTGAGGGAAAGTGAAATGAAATAACGTAAAATGAAATACATAAATGAATAGATGCATAGGCAATCAAATATAGTAAATATAAACAAAAAACAAAATAAACAAATAGATAAACAAATGCATATGAATAAATCAATAAATAAAAGAATAAATAAGTAAATGAATAAACAAAATAGAATAGAATAGAAAAAAAAATATATTGATATTGATATGAATAAAAGGGGAGGAGGCAGAGAGAAAAGAGAGAAATCGAAACTGGCAGACAAAACACATTTAATGTGTTTGAGTTGCTGGGCGTTTCTTACGAGAGATGTATATTATATGTCGTTTCTTACGTGTCATTGTCGTTAATCTCACTTTTTTTTCCTTTTTCTGTTCAAAGACTTGCATTTTTTTAAAAGGAGAAATCAGTGTACGCAAATGAGCAGGATAGTTTCAGCATCCCTGGAAGGTTCTTTCACTTTTCTTTCTCTCTTTTGTTTCTCTCTTTTTTCATCTTTTTTTTCTCTTTTGTTCCTTCCATCATCATTTTTCTCCTTTCTATTGTCTTTTCTTTCTTTCTTTCTTTTTTATATCATGTTTTCTTATATTTTTAATATGTCTTCTTCCCAATGGCATGTTCGAACACTCAGAAGACCATGAAGACTTGCATTACATTGTATGGGATTCAATGGGATTAACTCACTCAGTACGGCCAGTCCTGTCTTCTCCCCTACACAGACCCCTCGGATGTCCAGTGGGTGTCTGAATGACCCAACCTTTAGCTTCCGTCGTCAGAATTGTGGTATTCTTTGTCAACATTCACCTCTTCAGTATAAGAGCCTTCCGCTTGCAATATTTTGATGATGGTAATTGGGGTGAAACGCTGTTAACGTCGTCTCTTTAGCCGTTCGTATGGAGAGAGTTAAAGTATAAATAAAAGAGACTTTGATGAAATCTCTAGCAGTGTTAATACCACTATTGAATCGGTGTACAATGGCGCTTCACATGTGCATTTTATCAGCTGGCCTGGTGTGTTTGGAAAGTATTCCTTACAATTTTGATGATTTTTACCTCCATATACGTTTGTGGAGGAAGTTGGCAGAAAGGTTAAGACGCTGCCAATACAGTGTCCGTGGGAGAGTGGGTTCTTCTTCTTCTTCTGCGTTCACTCGTATGCACACGAGTGGGCCTCTACGTGTATGACCGTTTTTACCCCGCCATGTAGGCAGCCATACTCCGTTTTCGGAGGTGTGCATGCTGGGTATGTTCTTGTTTCCATAACCCACCGAACGCTGACATGGATTACAGGATCTTTAACGTGCGTATTTGATCTTCTGCTTGCATATACACACAAAGGGGGTTCAGACACTAGCAGGTCTGCACATATGTTGATCTGGGAGATCGTAAAAATCTCCACCCTTTACCCACCAGGCGCCATCACCGTGATTCGAACCCGGGACCCTCAGATTGACAGTCCAACGTTTTAACCACTCGGCTATTGCGCCCGTCGGAGAGTGGGTTCGATTCCCGCTCTCGTCCTTGATCGCAAGTTTGCCTGGAAAAATAAAAATGAGCGTCTAGTCATTCGGATAAAACGATAAAACCGAGGATCCGTATGCAACACGTACTTGACGCACTGAAAAAGAACACACGGCAACAAAAGGGTTGTCCTCTAGCAAAATAATGCAAAACAAATCCACTCTAATAGGTACAGAGATATACAGACATGCACTCAAGGCCCGACTAAGCGCGTTGTTTATGCTGCTCGCCGGACATCTGTTTAATAGATGTATTGTTGCGTATATGAATTTGTTCGAACGCAGTGACGCCTCCTTGAAGAAGCGTGAATTGAAACTGAATCTGTACACGTTTATTCTCAAACGTTCAGTGAAAACTATTATTATTATATAGAATTGATTGGGTTTTTTAAGTATGCCAGTAGTGCGGTTGCCATTCTGAGACAAAATGCATGACTTCTAAATTTCCGTGCTGTTTCTTAAGAGTTTTCCTCAGCAACGGATGCTTGGTTTGTGAGAGTTGGAAAGACCGTCAAATTCTGTAATGTTACTTATACTTGGCGATATAGTCTCTAGGGTAATTATATCTATACTTGATGATATGTGACACTTTGGCAAGGCACGGCAGGGAAAGGCAAGAAGACGTTTACTTCATGTGGCCCCGGGGGGCATATTCATAATCATATTTTATTTTGTAAGCGGACAGTTTTAACCCTGCTGCTGGTCGCATCTGGATTGGGGTTCTGTTGACTGAAGTAGAGTTTACTGTCATGGTCCGCCCGTTCATGTTAAAATATAGCCAACGTGGTATGTCTGTAGTCAACCCAAGAGGGCTACAACAACCTGAACACACCATGGCTGGTTCAACCCATCTCCCCCACTACACCCTTCCCCTCACCTTCCTCCTCTCCACTTTGACATGGACGGTAACGCTCTCTCTGTTTCTCTCTCTGTATCACTCTTTGTATTTCTCTCTCTGTGTGTCTCTCTGTATCTCTTACTTTTGCGTCTCATTCTCTGTGTCTGTCTCTCTGTCTTTGTTTGTCTGTCTGTCTGTTTGTCTCTGTCTCTCCCTCTCTCTTTCTCTCTTTTTGTCTCTTTGTCTGTATTACACTCTGTCTGTCTGTCTGTCTGTCTCTTTCTCTCTCTCTCTCTCCGTCTGTCTCTCTCTGTCTCGAGCCCACACAGACACAGACTCTCTCTCTCTCTCTCTCTCTCTCTCTCTCTCTCTCTCTCTCTCTCTCCACTCCATCTGAAGGCCATGTGTGTTAATCAAAATGTAAAACAGTCAGGCGCCAATGATAAAGTACCCAGATCCATTCTGCAGAAACCACGACCTCAAATCACCACAAACATAACAACCACAACCCCCTCACCCCCTTCCATCCAACCCCCACCCCCCGCCGCCTTTCTTGCGCATCACCTTACTCCTTCCAACTGATGCTCTCTTGCTCCTTAACACCCACCCCCCCTCTCCTCCCACCCTCCAGCCTCCAGAAGATACCATCTCCCCCATCCCACACTCTCCCCTCCCCCTCGTCCTTTTTCATGGACAGAACAGTGGTGGCAGAAAGGACTGATACAGAGAGAATAGATAGGCTGGAGAGGCGAGAGGGTCCAGTGTCACGATGCCTTGAAGGGCCGGACACATCAAAGGGCCGAGTGGAAAGCCCTGTTTCCATGCAACATCACTCTGTGGATGCAGCAGCTGTCTGCGGGACATTCCTGGGTTTTTTGTCTGGAACTCCTGTGTGCCATCCTTGTCCTGAAAACTTTTGTCACTCCTCACCATCCCTCTTTTTCACGATGTTAATACCAAACACACACACACACACACACACACACACACACACACACACACACACACACACACACATACATACATATATATATATATATATATATATATATATATATATGCACACACACACACACACACACACACACACACACACACACACACACACACACTCGTTACTGAGAGATAAAATCCCCTGAAATCGACAAATGACGCCTACCTCCCAAACTTGAGACCAAAAGGAAATATTCTTCTGTGTGTGTGTGTGTGTGTGTGTGTGTGTGTGTGTGTGTGTGTGTGTGTGTGTGTGTGCGTATGTGCGCACGCCTGTCTGATGCATGCAAGTTTCTTGAATCTAAGCAAGTTTAAAGCCCATCCGTGAAAGTGAATTTTCCATCGACTTGCTGTACTGGATAAGAGAAAACTGTTAATGTTGACCCCTACTGGTCAAATCTTACCTGGATCTGTAAGTTCCTGATACCACTTGTTTCTCGTGCCCGTGCAGATTTTTGTTTGTTTGTCTGTTTGTTTTTGGAGGGTGGTTTTTTTTTTTTGTTGTTGTTTTTTTTTTGGGGGGATGAGGGGTGATTGTGGGGGCGGGGGGAGAGGGGGGGGGGCGTGGCTGTGGCATTCTTTGACGCTGCATGTTATTGTTATTGCCCCCAGTGAAGGTGACATAAAACATAGCCCTGACATGGTCTAAGTGGTCATCTGGGCTCAAGTAATTGTACTAACAATGATAACGATAGTAAATATATGAAATATGTAACAATACAGGCGCATATTGAAATGAAATTTCGGACATATTTCCTTGGTACACAGTTTTGAAAACGAGTACTCTTTTTTGACAAAAACACACAAAACCCGAACCTAAGGAAAATAGGTCTGATAGTGTTGTTGATGTGGAAATGTAGCATGTTGTTTTTCGTTATTGTGCAAGAAGCAAGCGATTTTCGAGTAAGACAGTCAACTGTATAAGAGCAAGAAAAAGGAATATAAAGAGCATAAAAACATGAAAATATAAAAGCGTTGTATTTTCAGATCAAGAAGACAAATGCATGCTGTACCGCGCTTTCTAAACTCACGTGGAATCGCCAGTCATCGAATCGGTTCTTAGGCATTTCTACTTTTATTTCACGGGCGTCATTCAATGAAGACAGGCAGCAATTGGTAACACAACTTTTTCCAGGCCTCAGAGTTCAAAGAGAAGAAACATAGTTGGTTCTAAATCCACGGAATGCAGACTAGGCGTGAGCAATGGCATCCGACTTTGGTGAAACGGAATCAACTGCAAGAAAAGGAATACTAGTGAGCCGACCAAGACTCTCCGACAAAAATGGCAACATCAACAGATTAGGAACTTTGTTTTACGTCCCTGTCGCACCTACTTGGGATTGCAGACATCTAGCTAAAGTATTCCACACAATGTTTTGTGTTATCAATTTTTTTTAAATGGACATTTAAAAAACAGTAGAAGAGGAATGCAGAGTTGAATGAATAAATAGTATAGATGGTGGGTGGAATCAAGAATAAACATTAGAAGGTATATAATAAACCGAAGTACAAATAGAACAAAATACATTATAAACTTCGTGAAAGGAATGTTGTTGATTTAACCAGAAAAAAACAACGGATAATGAATGTAAATAGATAAATAAATGCATACATAACTGAATAAATAAATAAATGATAAGTGAATAAATAAATTAATGAATAGATAAATAAATAA
>NC_134882.1:51141644-51144144 GCF_041734735.1 Babylonia areolata | reverse complement strand
AACTCGGTTTCTCTCATTCTCTTTATCTATCTCTGTGCCTCTCTCTCTCTCTCTCTCTCTCTCTCTCTCTCTCTCTCTCTCTCTCTCTCTCTCTCTCCCTAGTTTAATTATTTTTAAGGTGACACTAATCTAGTTGTGGACGGCTCGAAATAATCGAAGTGATTCAACGCAATGCAAATGAGGGCGGCAGACTTATTATATGCAGTCGATCGATATATATATATACTTTTTGTTCTGTTTGATTGTATTATTTCTTTTCTTTAAAAATATTATTCTCATTACAAAATTAGGGGCAGGATGGGGGGGGGGGGGGGGGGGGGTCGGCATTTCGGATGTGGTAGGACGAATATTGAACGGCTACTTGACGAGCGCAACCGCTGAGTGGTTAAGGCGTTGGACCTTCAATCTGAGGTTCCCGGGTTCGAATTTCGGTAACGACGCCTGGTGGATAAAGGGTGGAGATTTTTTCCGATCTTCAAGGTCAACATAATTTGCAGACCTGCTTGTGCCTGAACCCCCTTCGTGTGTATACGCAAGCAGAAGATCAAATGCGCACGTTAAAGATCCTGTAATCCATGTCAGCGTTCGGTGGGGTTACGGAAACAAGAACATACCCAGCATGCACACGAAAACGGACAAGGTACATGTAACGAAACGAAAAACTCACGCAAACACACACACACACACACACACACACACACACACACACACACACACACACACACACACACACACACACACACACACACACACACACACACACACACACACACACACATATCACATCACATCACATCACATCACATCGCGCGCGCACACACACACACACACACACACACACACGCACCGCTCCCCCCGCCACCCCCGCTGCCCCCCTCCCCCCCCCCCCCCCCCCCCCCCACACACACACACATCACATCACATCACATTTACATATACATACATTCCTTCCGCTCACAACATTAGCACACACGCTTGAAACGAACCAAATCCATATCTTGTGCAGTGTATAATATGATATAGCAATATCCATTTCTTTAACTCCGACGTATGTCCACAGAGCATTTTGTAAATATTCCTGTGGATACGACTGTTTCTCTGTTTTATTAGGATTTTCTGATCATTCTGATATTATTTTAAACGTGTAGATATATAGTTCTCAGCTTTACTGTAGAGACATAGCGTCTGATTTTGTAAGTTGTTGGACTTCCGAACGAGTGTTCACAAGTGATCGGTGTTGGAGGTCCCGTTTCAGCTTGGTATGTTGGCACTTTAGGAGTGATGGCCGAGAGGTAACGCGTCCGCCTAGGAAGCGAGAGAATCTGAGCGCGCTGGTTCGAATCACGGCTCAGCCGCCGATATTTTCTCCCCCTCCACTAGACCTTGAAGTGGACGTCTGGACGCTAGTCATTCGGATGAAATGATAAACCGAGGTCCCGTGTGCAGCATGCACTTAGCACACGTAAAAGAACCCACGGCAACAAAAGTGTTGTTTCTGGCAAAATTCTGTAGAAAATCCACTTCGATAGGGAAAACAAATAAAACTGCACGCAGGAAAAAATACAAAAAAATGGGTGGCGCTCTAGTGTAGCCACGCGCTCTCCCTGGGGAGAACAGCCCGTATTTCACACAGAGAAATTTGTTGTGATAAAATGAAATACAAATACAAATACAAATTTTCCTCACTCCACCCAGGTGTCAATAGGAACCCGATTTCGATTGGAGGTAGGCTAAAACGGCAGACGTTTGGGCCCCATTTTGCTATGACAAGACCCAGACACAGTGGATGGTTATACACATTCACCGTTTCATGGACCATAGGGCCTTTTAACCGCTAAACTTTTAACTCTTTCCATACGAACGGCGAAAGAGACGACGTTAACAGCGTTTCACCCCAATTACCATCATCAAAATATTGCAAGCGGAAGGCTCTTATACTGAAGACGTGAATGTTGACAAAGAATACCACAATTCTGACGACGGAAGCTAAAGGTTGGGTCATTCAGAGACCCACTGGACATCCGAGGGGTCTGTGTAGAGGAGAAGAGAGGACTGGCCGTACTGAGTGAGTTAACCTTTGTTTTACCACGTGTTTTTACAACCCACGAATGTATTTGGTGTCAGCAAGGTCATGTTCAGCCAGCAATGGTGCACACAAATGTACTGTTTCGACGCCAGTGTGATTAACTCTCGGTCCCCAAACTTCGGATTTAGAATTTTTAAAAGTGCGTTTAGGCGGAACGGGATATTTTGTGAAGAATATCTGGGGAAATCTTCATTACTCACCGACTGAAAATACATTTGAATGAAAACTCCATTCAAAGAAAAACTTCGTGGCATACATTCTTCTCTTCAAAATAAACAACTTGTGGAATGGTTGAGAAAATTGCCGCCTTGGTATTTGTACTGACTCACAATTTCCAGCTGTACACCCGCTTTTCTCTCCCGAGGGGAAATAACCCCCATCTGTAAATATTACTGAGGCACTCAAAATCGCACT
>NC_134882.1:51126644-51136644 GCF_041734735.1 Babylonia areolata | reverse complement strand
TTGTGGACAGCTGAACGCCACTTTGGTCTGTCCATTGCATTCAGCTCCCATGTGTCGTGGCTGATGTTGAAGGCCTTCAGAGAAGCTTTCAGAGTGTCTTTGAAGCGCTTCTTTTGGCCTCTATGGAAGCGCTTGCCATGATGGAGTTCGCCGTACAGATGTTTCTTGGGGAGCCGGTGGTCTGGCATGCGAACTACATGGCCTGCCCAGCGCAGCTGGGCCTGCATCAAGATGGTGTAGATGCTGGGCAAGTTTGCACGAGTGAGCACCTCTGTGTCAGAGATCTTCTCTTGCCACTTTATGCCGAGAAGTTTTCTGAGGCTGGTGGTGTGGAAGTGGTTCAGTTTTTTGGCGTGGCGTTTGTAGACCGTCCATGATTCACATCCACACACAAATGATCACAAAGGCAATATCGCTTGGGAAGCTTTTGTGTCTGCTCAAATGGACATCACAAATCTCACAAACGCCAGTGCTGTGAACATGATGGCATAAAACGTGCACATTTATTAAAAAGCGAAAAAGATGTCAACGGCTCATTAGCGATTTAAAAACAATCTCTCTGGATCTTTGCCGCACATTGAAACACGCGCACAGACACTGACACAGACACACACACACACACACACACACACACACACACACACACACACATATATATATATATATATATATAATGGGTTGGGCGTGGTGTATACGTGCCCGAGCAAGTTGTGTGTGTGTGTGTGTGTGTGTGTGTGTGTGTGTGTGTGTGTGTGTGTGTGTGTGTGTGTGTGTTCGATGATGTTGCTTTTTGTCTGCTTGTCTCATTGTCTCGCTTTCAAACTTTGTCTTTGAGTTTTGACTTTTGACATTGGTTTTGACTTCGCACACACACACACACACACACACACACACACACACACACACACACACATTGAATGTGATGGGCGTGGAGTATTCGTGCTCGAGCATTGTGTGTGTGATTGGGTGTGTGATTGTGTGTGTGTGTGTGTGTGTGTGTGTGTGTGAAATTGAAGGGTCATATGAGGCCCATCAGTCAGCTCTGTAAACATTAAATAAAGTAGTGATAGCACAGTGCCTTGCTTTGCACCAGTGTTAGTAAACTTGTCATCAGAGGTAAGATAAATATTCAGTCTGACAAAACGTGAACGGTTTGTGAGATAATCCAAAGCCTAAAATACAGTGGAATTGTTGGTGTTTCATGCAAACTACAAAGATGTGTTGGCTGATTACTGTTAAACGATGAAGATAAACCATAAATCATTGGCTAGACCATCCAGTCGTCAATACACGACGCGAAACACTTCACCACCTCAGCTGGTAACAAAACACAACAACACATTTGTCCGTGTGGAGATCCCAGGATACCAACACTCGGCCGGTTCTGCCACAATACAATCAGTGGTGTTTTTTTTTTCTCACTATCGTTCCCAGGGCCACCATCCATCTTTTCATCTCATATGTTTTGTTGCTGCTGTGAAAGGACGTGTACACTGATGCCAGTTGCCTCTGTCTGATAGGGATCTGGGGAATGAGAGGAGTGGGCGGAGAAATGCAGGCGTTGCTGGATGTGATAAACTTCTCTCTCCTCTTTGTGGGATCTGCCCAGCGTCTTTGCGGGGGTGTCTATGCGTTCCGATATCTATTTCTTTCAGATCACCAACACACGCCCCGGGAGTTCAGCCAATGAGCTTCCGCACAATGTGTCCACCGACATAAACTGGAAGCCAGACAGAAAACTGTCGCATGCTCTGGGGTGTTTTACCTCAAGGGAAACTGCTGTTAACGGTTTTATTCCACGACATGTATACTGCCATTTGCATACTTTGGCCAAAATAGGAACCACGCTTCTCTGTCAATGTGGAAAAAAATATATATTGCGTGTTATTCGCATAAGTCGGTCAGTTGTGCAGTCATAATCGAAACCACATCCTGGATTTGCCTTTTTCTTTGATTGTTTCAAAACAAGATTTTTGAGTGGTTCCATACGTCGGTTGAGTCCACATTTACCTGGAGCGACAGGGCTGGCTTCTGTTTCCCTCTCTCTTCCACATTTACCTGGAGCGACAGGGCTGGCTTCTGTTTCCCTCTCTCTTCCACATTTACCTGGAGCGACAGGGCTGGCTTCTGTTCCCCACTCTCTTCCACATTTACCTGGAGCGACAGGGCTGGCTTCTGTTTCCCTCTCTCTTCCACATTTACCTGGAGCGACAGGGCTGGCTTCTGTTTCCCTCTCTCTTCCACATTTACCTGGAGCGACAGGGCTGGCTTCTGTTTGTCTTCCACATTTACCTGGAGCGACAGGGCTGGCTTCTGTTTCCCACTCTCTTCCACATTTACCTGGAGGGCATCATAGCTGATGTCCATAAAGTTCATGTCAGCACAGTCAACGTTTGTGGAAGAGTTTCAATTTCAGTAGCTCAAGGAGGCGTCACTGCGTTCGGACAAATCCATATGCGCTACACCACATCTGCCAAGCAGATGCCTGACCAGCAGCGTAACCCAACGCGCTTAGTCAGACCTTGAGAAAAACAAATGTGGAAGAACCATCACGAACCTTCCTTTCGCAGATGACATCGACGGACTGGCAGGCAGTGAGCACCAAGTCACCAAGTTTCTTGGAAAACTGAATGACACATTGTATTGTATTGTATGCATTGTATTGTATTGTATTCCTCTTTTTTTGTTGTTTGTTGTTGTTGTTTTTTCACAACATATTTCTCTGTGTGACATTCGGGCTGCTCTCCGCAGGGATAGCGCGTCGCTACACTGAGAGCGTCACCCGTTTTTGTTTGTTTTTGTTGTTGTTGTTTTGGTAACTCTTTCTGCCTGCAATTTCATTTGTTTTCCTGTCGAAATAGATTTTATTTTACTACATTTTGCCATGGACAACCCTTTTGATGCCGTTGGTTCTTTTACGTGCTCTAAGTGCATGCTACGCACGGGACCTCGGTTTATCATCTCATTCAAATAACCGGCGTCCAAACCGCCGCTCAAGGTCTAGTGGAGGGGGAGAAAATACTGAAGACTATGGAACAAGAATGACAAAGAAATCAGTGCAAAGAAGGCCGAGCTGAAGGCCAGCCCTAACCCGTCCTCACTTTTAAGGCCAGATCAAATGATTTTCCATCTGAGGGTTCTGCGTTCGAATCTCGGTACCGGCGCCTGGTGAGTAAAGGGTGGAGATTTTTCCGATCTCCCAGGTCAACATAGGTGCAAAACTGCTTGTGCCTGAACCCCCTTCGTGTGTATACGCAAGCAGAAGATCAAATACGCACGTTAAAGATCCTGTGATCCACGTCAGCGTTCGTTGGGTTATGGAAACAATAATATATCCAGCATGCACACCCCCGAAAACGGAGTACGGCTGCTTACATGGCGGGGTAAAAACGGTCAAACACGTAAAAGCCCACTCGTGTGCATACGAGTGAACGTGGGAGTTGCAGCCCACGAATGAAGAAGAAGAAGAAATCTTTGGGTTTGTTCGAAGGTCTGACATCTGTTCCTTGTTTTAACAGCAGATGTGGTATGACATACACGGGTCAGTCCACACGCTCTGAAACTTTCTTGAAACTGAAACTGCTGACCTGACCTAACTGTCCATGGACTGAAGGCAGGAACTTACCTGGGGTCCACCAGCAATCCTGAAATCATCTCAAGGGCAACAAAGACAACATCAGCATCTCTGTGGAAAAACAAGACCAGGCTCTTGCGTGCACTGGTGAATTCGTATTCCATCTTCCTGTGTGCATGCTAACTATGGAACCTGGCTATGGAAATAAGGTGCTATCACAAGATGATGATACTGATGATAATAATGATATAACAATAATAATGATGATGATAAAGATAATCATAATGATGATGATGATGATGATGTTGATAATAATAATAATAATAATAATAATAATAATAATAATAATAATAGACAGTCCTTATATGGCGCAAACTCGACTCCCACATGATGGGCTGTAAGCGCCTCACATGAAACAAACAATAGTGCATAATAACATACCTGTGCACATTAAAAAAAACACACAAAAAACCCCAATAACAACAACCCAAAACACATAATATACTGAATACAAGATCCACTCATCGTGCTAAACAAAGACCCAGGCTTTTTAACACACAACCCACAGAGCTGAAGGCACGATGTGAACAGTTCTCTAGCAAACACTCCCCGCAGAGACAAGGGGGACGCAGCAGAAAAGAAAAAAAAAAAAAAAAAAAAAACACCTAAAAACGAAGATAACGAATAACGCAGAATTTATTGCGGTGATCGCAGTTGAGGTGGAAAACGAATCTGAATGAATCAGTTGTTAATTTCAGACTTCTTGCTGGCTCCCTCTCTCCTCTGCCCCCTCCCTCCTGTCTGTGTGTCTGTGTGTCTGTCTCTCTGTATTTCTGTTACTATGTCTCTGTATATCTTTCTCTCTCTCTTTCTCGTTGTCAAACACACACACACACACACACACACACACACACACACACACACACACACACAATCCTTTCCGACTTAAAAAAAATATATTAAAAAAAAGCCACACGTTTGCGAAATCGCTTGCAGCACACACACACACACACACACACACACACACACACACACACACACACACACACACACACACAGTCATTTTCTTTCGATTTCCCGGTCACCACATCAGATTGAGTGGTCGATGTCACTTAAAAAGGAATAAATAAATAACGAGATATTTGAACACTGAAGCGTCAGTAATGGTTGGATCATTCACAGTTGGGGAAGAGGCAGCTGTTGTGACTTATTGACTACGATTCAGCGATAACTTTTTTCTCTTTTTTTTCTTTTCTTTTTTTGTTGAAATAGGAAATCAGCGACTCTTTGTGGGTACCTACAGATTGTAATGTGTCTGTCCCTGTTCGCTTTGTGTGTCCATGAAACATGTTTCTCTCTCTGTATGTCTCTCTCTGTCTCTCTCCCTGTCTCTCTCTCTCTCTCTCTCTTTGGCCCTCTTTGTTTGTCTGTCTGTCTGTCTGTTTGCATGTGTGTTTGTGCGTGTGTCTGTTCGATCATGCCTCTGTCTGTGTGCTCATTCGCCCAACCCACCCCACTCTCTCTCTCTGTCTCCGTCTACCTGTCTGTCTCTGTCTCCCTCCCCCTCCCTTTCTCTCTCTCCCTTCTCTCCCTCTTTCTATTCTTATCACACCGGGGGCATGTCTGATTTTCCTGTTGAGGAAGTCATAACGGTTTCTTGTTCACTGAACAGGAAAAAAAATCAATCAATTGGGATTTGGCGCACGAGTTCTGAATCTCATTTTTGATGTGGTATAGTAACAGAGCCCAACAGAGACTTAACCATCAGATCTGACGTTCAGCTGGAATCTGTGAATGTCAACCATGAGGGGTGATTCTGATGAAAGTGGTACAGTTTATGCTTTCGTGGAGTTTATTGCCAGAAATTAAAAGGTACATACATGTTCTGTGAGCTTCTTTTTCGACATCTTTCTGTGTGTGTCCCTGTTGTCTGTCTGAATGTCTCCATTCCATTGTGTTTATACATTAAAAATAAAAGTAAAAAAAACCAAACATATATATAATTATATATATAGAACTCAGAACTCATTTAATTGTCGTAAAACCATCATAGGAATTATGGACACTATAAACTAAACGCAACAAGCAAACAAAAAGTAAAAGCAATAAGTTGTGAGCACATGTTATATTCCGTAAGACCTAGTTATGGACTGCGAACTTTAAAGCATTCATATATGTATTTTGCCAGTTCTGGTTGGAAATAATTTTGTGGCAACAGAGAACTCGGCCTTTGGATTATTATGTTGCCAGTGCCATCTGGCCAATGATTCGAAGACTGGGAATTAACTGTCACAAGTAGGCGAGATCTCAAGTCAGAGTACACACTACACTTGTCCAGAAAATACAGTTCATCCTCTATAACTCCACATGATTTACATAGCCGGTCTTTCCTAGTTACGTTGTAGTGACGTCCACGCTCAATTTCAAGTTCATGTGCACTTATTCGCAATCGACATAGTGCTCCTCTGTGTTTAGTATTTTTGCAGCTGATCATATATATATATATATATATATATATATATATATATGTGTGTGTGTGTGTCTGTGTCTGTGTGTCTGTGTGTCTGTGTGTCTGGCTGCCACTTTCCCTGACTCTCCCGCTCACAACCCTAATATAAAAGAAAATGCGATTGAACTCAAAGTCATTGAAATTCTTCGGAGCCTAATTTATTCCCTAAAGAATTTGCTAGAAGATTATAAAATGTGTTGGCTGACTTGAATTACCATCGCCATATTCATCAAATCGAAAACAAAACAAAGAAACAACACCGACCCACCCTACGCTGTCCTCTGAGAATGACTAGTCTCCATCGTTCATAGTCTTTTCTATCAGCAAGGCAAGGCAAGACGTTTACGTTTATTTCTTGTGCCACGTAGGGGGCATTGAAAGATTGTTCATACACATCTTTCACACACACCATGTAAGTAAAAAAACAAGAGTGAAGTAAGAAAATAAAATAACATAAAAAGCCTACACTAGCGAACAAACAGATAATAACAGAACAAACATGATAATATTGATAATAATAATAATAATAATAATAATAATATTGTAATTTGTATAGCGTTTAACCTGCGGCTCTAAGCGCCTTAAACAATACACCTACTATGAATAAATAACAAGACTATATATGTATTATATAATTAACAAACAATGAGGCCAAGAGATGAAATGATTAACAAATAATAAAGATTGGACCAGCCGCCGTGGCGAAATGGTTAGCGTCGCGGACTGACGGCTGGGAGGACGCGGGTTCGAATCCCAGCGGAGGTGGGTTTTTCGACCCGTGGCCGGCTCCTACCCAGAGTTGAGTGTGCTGTGGGCTAAAATGGGGAGACTGGGACCACACAGTCGAGTGTCATCCACTTCAAGGATGCGTCTTTGGGTGTGAACCAAAATGGACCTCCATAGCAACATCGTCATCATCATCGTCATATCCTCCTACTTCATCATCATCAATACAAACAAAAACAGTCTCAAAGTCTAGGGCCTTTCATGCCTTACTCTCATGGTGACCTCAGTTTCAATGCCCCTCCACTTCTGTGCTTGGGGTGAGTCCTGTCAATGTCTTCAGTGTCGGCAGATTCATGGGGGGCTGTTGTTTAAGGGACGTGGTGGCGGTCTCCACTCTGGGAGAGACGCTCACTCAGTCTGGCTCCGCGACTAAGCCATTATTGACGTTAGTAGGGGGCTTAGTAGGTGGTGTCCTAAGTACGTTAAATCAGAACAGGCACCACTGAACACCACCGAAGTGACTCAGCAGCAGTGCAGGGTCTCCTCTGGTGTGTGGCCTCCTGGCGACCTAACATCGATGGTTCCCTGTGGACTGCCGACGTTGGAACTGTGACGGACGAATCCGGGTGTGGGGCGTGGGGGAATCTAAATGAGCGGCGTGGGAGTAATGCCACTGAAATGGTGCAGATGATGGGGCAAAAAAAATACATATATAATAATAATAATAATAATAATAATAATAATAAAGAGTGGTAACTTTCTCCATTCACAAGGTACACAACTTCAAGTCAGTACTGCTTACGCTACCGATTCAGCTAGCACACAGGTAAGTAAAAGATACATTGGAACAAACCCAGACACATCCTCAAAAAAGGAAGCGCCGGGCCTGTCCTTATACCAATGTTTGTTTGTTAATTTCCAGTTGAAAAACCACCGAGGCAACCATGTGTTTGTTCTGTATTGTCCATGTGTTCTGTGTGGCTTGTTCAGGATTAAAGAGGCTATGTCAGTCTTGAATAAAAGCTTATTTGTGTTTGCACATTTCTTCTGTCTTTGCTGCTGTGTGCACATGTCAGATGGTCGGTATAAGGACAGGCCCGGCGCTTCCATTTTGAGGAAGGTTCCAATGTACCTTTTATTTAACTGTGTGCTAGCTGAATCGGTAGCGTAAGCAGTACTGACTCGAAGATGTGTACCTTGTGAATGGAGAGAGTTACCACTCTTTACTATTTGTATATGTGTATATATATATATATATATATATATATATATATATCTGTGTGTGTGTGTGTGTGTGTGTGTGTGTGTGTGTGTGTGATTAGAAACTCGCTAACCACTTAAAAACAGTGTAACATCACTCACGACTCATACAGCTCTCTCAACGCACTCCCGTTGTAAAATGTTAAGATATAAAGCTAACTAAAAATATAATTATTACGACTTACAAAAGCTCTTTCACTTCACCCACATGCTAAAATATTAAGATATAAACTCGCTAAAATCAAATTAGAAAGTGTAACAACACTTATGACTGCCGCACACTTCCCACCGCCTCTCAGCACCACAACCCACACATCGACACACATCGACACACACACGTGAAGGCGGTTTAGGGAGAGAATGATCAATAGGGTAGAATACTGTTTGAACAAGTATATTTTAAGATTTAACTTGAAAGATTTTATAGTGGAGCAGTGGCTGATTTTCTATGGCAGATATTTCCAAAACCAAGGGCCATGGTGTGTAAATGTTCGGAAACCATGGGACTTGCGTCTGTAACGCGGGATTTTCGAACATGTAAATAGAATAGAATAGATTTTTTTTGGTCATGAAACCGTAAGGTTTATAAGACACAAGTGCAATGGTAAATGAATGAAGGAATGAAAAAACACACAATTAATCAATCAGTTAATGCAGTAAATTGCAGCAGCATTCATAAACAAATTTTCCCAATCTTGTTTGTATATATTCATCATCTGTTAGCATCACCTGACTGGGAATATGTCCTGTGTTATTCGAATTTTGAATATCCTTTAAAAATTGTTGCCTTAAGGTTTTATATTTAATACAATGATCAAGAAGATGGATTTCGTCTTCCAGGATGTTACACTTGTTGCACAATCTGTCTTCTTGTGGGATATTTAAATATCTACCTTTCTCAATCTTTAGGTCATGCGCGCTTATTCTGAGTTTCGTTAAAGCTTGTCTGTGTTTTGTATCTGATATATTTAAAAGATAGGTTTCAGTTTTGTACTCTGCTACAATCGTATTGTAAAATTTTAGCTTTAATGTTATTTTCTCTTTTATCTTTCCAGTATTTGATATATTCATTTTCTATTTTTTTTATACACGACGTATTTCAGTCTATGTACGCTGAATGTGAATTGATTTTTCCAAATGTGATCAAGGCCTATAATTTCGAGTATCTTTTTAACAAATATCACCATGGGGAAGTTGTATTTTCTTGTTGGTACATGGACTTATATATTTTGTTGATGAGGGAAGTTTCTGGTAATTGAATAATGTGAATCCAATATGTAATAATTTGGCACATTATCTTCAAACTTATTGGGAATCTGCCCAGTTCACCTAACACAGGAAGCACCATAGCTTTTTTATGTACTCCAAGTATTTGCTTAAAAAATTTAATGTGTAATTTTTCATGTGGAAACTTATTCGATAAGCAGTTGTCAAAACGATGTGCTAAATCGAAAGAGTCATCCGGTTTGACTTGGTAAGGTAACCATACCTCCGCCCCATAAATTGACATTGGCGTTATCAACTTATCATATAGTTTAGATATGGTACCTGGATTGATAGTGTTCCGATACAGACAGGTGTCTGTTTTTGTGTGTGTGTCCGATGAAGACAAGCAAGCCAGGGCGGGGTGGGCTGCACGTTTTGACAAGGTCAGAAAGGGGCGATGGTGCAGACCCGTTCAGTGAATTGAAACACATGGAAGCTGTAGGAAGAATAATGTGCAATATGCAGGATGAATGTACAATGAATATGTCTAATGCTAACGTCCATATTCTAAATATATTTCTGTTTAATAATTACGATGTAATAATTAATTGCAATGTTTTTAAAAGCGAACATGTGAAATGCTTTTATTTGAGAACATATGTTTATTACTCTTGTTTAATCAAGTTATCCGCGTGTGTGGGGTGGGGGTGGGGGTGGGGGGTGGG
>NC_134882.1:51116644-51121644 GCF_041734735.1 Babylonia areolata | reverse complement strand
CTTTCTGTGTCTCGCATTAGCGCGCTTGAAGTAAACTGTAGCACTACATGATATTCTCGTGATAAGAAATATCACCACTATGCAAGTTTATTTAAATAAACTGACTGACGTTGTTGTTGTTTGGGTTGTTTTTGGGTTGTTGTTTTTTCCATCCTAGGGAGTATAGGTTAGTTGGTTTCGATATGTTCCCAAAGCCTGTTGAAAAGCGCACCTGTTGTTGCATGCAGTGTCAGAGTGATAGGTGATCATTTATGTCCATTTGAATGTAACTGGAATACTATCGTCAGCAACCCCCTTCCGTTCCCACTGTCCCATTGAAATGATGCTTATGGCCTGTCTGTAGGGAGTAAAATGTTCGTTCGTTCGTTCGTTTGGTCGGTCGGTCGGTCGGTCGGTCTCTCTCTCTCTCTCTCTCTCTCTCTCTCTCTCTCTCTCTCTTTCTGTGTCTGTTTTCATAAGGAACAATGGCCTATAAAAGAATAAACCATTCATTCATTCATTCATTCATTCATTCTCTCTCTCTCTCTCTCTCACTCACTCTCTCACGCTCTCTTTCCCCCTCTGTTTTTTTCTCTCTATCCCTCTCTCTCCCCGTCTCTCACACATACATACACACACTCTCTCTCCCTCTCTCTCTCTCTCTCTCTCTCTCACTCTCTCTCAATCGCTCTCCCTCTCCCCCCTCTCTCTTTCTCACTCTCTTCCTCCTTTTCTCTCCCTCCCTCTCACACATACACATACTTTATCCCTCTCCTTCCCTCTCACTCTCCCCTGTCTCTCTCTCACACACACCCTCTCTTTCACACACCCCTCTCTCTCATACACTATCTCGCTCTCCGTCGCTCACTCTCGCACACACACACACTCTCTCCTCCCCCCCCCCCCCCCCCCCCCAGCCCCCTCTCTGCCATCTCTCTCTCAATCTTTCTCTTCCTCTTCCTCACGCTTTCTCTCTCTAACACACACGCACTCCCTCCACCCCCCTCTCTCTCACACAAACTCACTCTACACTCTATCTCCTCCTCCCCCCCTCTCTCTCTCTCTCTCTCATCTAAATCTTTTTCTCTTGGACGTCACACACACACACACGCACACATGGGCGCACAATCACGCCTCTCTCGCTCCCCTGCTCACCCACACAGAATGGGGGACAGTCGCTGCGACTCCAAACAGAACATTGATAAAGAGATCTTTGATCATTGAAGCGTCAGGAATAGATGGCTCATTCACAAAAGCAGAGAGACAGCAGAATTCACACATGCATACTCGCGCGTATGCACGCACGCACGTACACACGCACACACACACACACACACACACAGAGTTTCAGTTTGTCAAAGAGGCGTCACTGCGTTCGAACAAATCCATATGCAGATGCCTGACCAGCAGCATAACCAAACACGCTTTGTCAGGCCATGAGTACATGCATTTATAGGTGTGTCTTTCAGGGTCAATTTCAACACACACACACACACACACACACACACACACACACACACGCACGAACGCACGCACGCACGCACCCCCCCCCCCCACACACACACACACATAGATATGAACATATGCACTAGCACACACATGCATTGTTGTGCCACACATACAGACAGACACAAACTAAGTTCAGATTAATTCAGTTTATTAAAGAGACGTCACTGCGTTCGGATGAATCCATATACGCAAAGCAGATGCCTGACCAGCAGCATAGCCCTACCCGCTTAGTCAGGTCTTGGGGAAAAAATAAATGGACACAGAGTGGGCGAGGCTAAAACGGGTATGCCTGTCATACGAAAGAAAATAGGTGGTTCAGATTCAAAACAATTCTGAATGGAACAAAGTGAAGGGCAATCTGCTTGTGGTTTTTGTCAGTATTCCTTTTGTTGTTGTTGTTGTTGTTGTTGTTTTCTTCACGATGAAATAGTGTCGTTCTTCTGTATTTTGCTGTTAAGCTGATGTCAGGTTTTTTTTTGTATTTGTATTTTGTATTTTTTGTATTTCTTTTTATCACAACAGATGTATCTGTGTGAAATTCGGGCTGCTCTCCCCAGGGACAGCGCGTCGCTATACTACAGCGCCACCCATTTTTTTTGTATTTTTTTTCTGCGTGCAGTTTTATTTGTTTTTCCTATTGACGTGGATTTTTCTACAGAATTTTGCCAGGAACAACCCTTTTGTTGCCGTGGGTTCTTTTACGTGCGCTAAGTGCGTGCTGCACACGGGACCTCGGTTTATCGTCTCATCCGAATGACTAGCGTCCAGACCACCACTCAAGGTCTAGTGGAGGGGGAGAAAATACCGGCGGCTGAGCCGTGATTCGAACCAGCGCGCTCAGATTCTCTCGCTTCCTAGGCGGACGCGTTACCTCTAGGCCATCACTCCACTGTGTCATGAAATACTACTACTACTAGTACCACTACTACTACTGCTGCTACTGCTGAAAATGATAATGATACTTACTACTTCTACTTCTAGCAATGTATAGTACCTATTTGGCGCACACTCCCCACTTAATGGGCTGCAGGCGCCTCGCATGCAATAGTGAGCATACACATTACACAGTGGCACACAGCAGCACATGAACACAGTCACACAAATAAACACACACACACACACACACACACACACACACACACACACACACACACACACACAAGTAAAAATTAAAAAACCGCGCACATATAAAACACGCACATATATCGACACACGCCAGGACCAATAAAACTGTCACTAGTAGTTCCGCCAGAGGAAAAACACGTCCGATACAGCGCGGCAATAATCAATTCGGCTCATTGGCTTACGTGTGTGAAACGATAGTCTGGAAATCTAACTTGCTAAAAGTATATCCCCCTGGGGGGCTTTTCTCTGCTAATCTGAAAGAAATAAACATTGGTGGGCGGTGGCAGCCCCTCAAAGAGGATGGACATGTCCCACAAAGAGGGGAGACAAGTCTGGCACATCCCGTAACGTCTTCATCACCCCCACCCCACCCCCCATCCCCCACCCCTTCCTCGCCATTCACACACCCCTTCCCCCGCTCCCTTTCAGTCTGAAGTGGGTGGCAGCAAAGCAGAATAAACGCCTTTGACAGCACTGACAGAACTATGAGAGACGAGATAGACGGTGAGCTTGAGTTCGAGGATGAGAAAATGGTTCTGATGACGGCAGAACAGGCCGACTGTTTGTACCCCAGGGTGTCTTTGACAGATATATATATATATATATATATATATATATATATATATATATATATATATAAACTTTTTTTTTGTTAAGGTGGTGGGTCAGGAATGCAGTGAAGTACCACTGAGCCTGACCATTGAAGTGATTGTGAGCTACACCATTATCATGATATCTAGGTTTGGTTGGTGTCATGATTGTGTCACCTGCTTGTGAAGGGAAGGCTTTTTGCATGGCTTGGCTATATAACTGTTGTCTGGCCTAAACTCGATTTGCGAAGAAAAGCTAGTTGTACTTGTGTTTTATGAGTTGAGATGAATATATGTGTTGATGGATTCATATAATTGTGAAGTGAATCAAAACTATGTTCGTTCTGTTTGGGGGGAACAAAGTGTTGCTCACGGGTTAGATAGATAGACGTTGGGGTTTTAATGTGTCATGGGAATCCCTGATGCTAGGACAATCAAGCTTTAGGACTGCTGATGCTGAAGTAGCAGTAAGTTCAGTGTTCTCGAGTTTGATCATGTTAAATTCGTTACAGTCGTTTATTCGGAATTTTACAAATAGTTCGGTAAGAGGGGAACTCGACATGTTGAAAGTACATGTAAGTGCGTTTTTGTCAGTTAATTAAAGTTAGGTTCTGGGGATGTTACAGGATCCTCAACATGTTCTGGGACAGAGTTATTCAGCCGACAAGACGCCAAGCCAGAAATACTAGAGTGTACAGAATGACAATGCAAGGAAACAAATGGAATTATATAAGTTAAAAAAGGATGAAGATTGATAACGCGGAAAATGAAAGTCTTATGGAGAATGGAACAGTTGAAATTGTGTTTCTCTTGACTGAACTAATAATTTGATTTATCTCTTGAGCGAAAACAGCGACACTTTATACATTTTCTTTGACCTGCGTAATAATAAGAAGAAAGAGTCTGTAGCTCGCTGGGTTGAAGCTAGCGTTGTGTACTAGTCTACACGTCGTGTGAGTGTGGACTGAGTGAATGCGGCAATGTGACAATCATCCGTTTTTGAAGAATTTGTTGGATATGATGATGCAACGCCATCTGTACATGTACATGAATTTCGTCCTTCGGAATCGACGATGACCGTGGCTTCAAATATCAGATGGAAGATTGGTGGCAGTAGATCCGGAGGTGACATATGGATATTACATTTTATGTTCACTTTGAAAGCGTTTGATTTTTTAATGGGGAATTGGTGTCAACATATTTCAATAACTTAAATGTGTTCAAGTGAGTGCGCGCAAACATGTGTATGTGTGTGCGTGCGTGCGTGTGGTGTGTGTGTGTGTGTGTGTGTGTGTGTGTGTGTGTGTGTGTGTGTGTGTCTGTCTGTCTGTCTGTGTGTGTGTGTTTGTACAGGCGCAAAGAGAGGTGAGTATGATATGTGTATACACGCTTATTAACTGGGGAACTACTGCACTGATACGGGAAGAGAAGGGGGGATCACTTGTGACTATAGACAGAACAACTGGCCTCAGTGCTGCTCCCTTGGGAGTGGTTCCATCTGAAATCATCTGACACAAATCAGCTCCCGGGAGTCAGTCTCTCTCAGATCACTGAGATCGGGGTAGGAGGGTGGAGTATACTCCCTGCGAGAATTCAGGTCTACAAAGGAGAGTAGATTTGAATGTCCGAGAAATACTTCCGGACAAAAGGTCGATGATTTAAACTTAATTTAATGCGTGCAGACACGGACGAACACACGCGCACGCTCGAGCGCACAGTTAGCCTCTTTTACGCGTTCATGCAAGCACTTAACCATGATAACACAGGCTCACAAACACACACACACTCGTACGAACG